>NW_022986357.1:0-25893 GCF_902500255.1 Thalassophryne amazonica | reverse complement strand
GAGCCGCCAAGTCCCGAATTCCCAGGTGATCACCATCCCCGACTGTCGGATCTGGTACTGCTGGCGAGAACAAAGACAGTCAAGTGTGGGTGTGTGTACACCCAGTAACAACAACGGTGGGAATGCCACCTCCACCTCTCACTTAATATTCAGTAGAGTACCGCAGTGATTCCTCAGAGGAAAAGAGTGCCGTCCTGCACTCACTCAGCTTCCACAGAAAAAGGAACCGGTACTCCTGCAAACACTCACAATATACAGATATATTGCAAAAGAAACGGCTGAGGATATTACCTCCAAGGAAGTACGATATCTCGGCAACGAGGTGGAGATGACGTCTGGTCTTTATGGAGTGCAATGATGAAGAATGTGTGACAGCTGTCAGGAATTAATGAGTGACAGCTGTCACTCCCGGCTGTGTCCGTGGCGGCAGCGCCCTCTCGTGCCTGAAGCCCGCACTTCAGGCAGGGCGCCCTTTGGTGGTGGGACAGCAGTACATCCTCTTCTGGCGGCCCACACAACAATTTGGTTAGACTCTTTCTCTCCGATTGTTCTGTCTGAGTTATTTTCATTAGTTACTTCATCCAAACCATCAACATGTTTATTAGACCCCATTCCTACCAGGCTGCTCAAGGAAGCCCTACCATTATTTAATGCTTCGATCTTAAATATGATCAATTTATCTTTGTTAGTTGGCTACGTACCACAGGCTTTTAAGGTGGCAGTAATTAAACCATTACTTAAAAAGCCATCACTTGACCCAGCTATCTTAGCTAATTATAGGCCAATCTCCAACCTTCCTTTTCTCTCAAAAATTCTTGAAAGGGTAGTTGTAAAACAGCTAACTGATCATCTGCAGAGGAATGGTCTATTTGAAGAGTTTCAGTCAGGTTTTAGAATTCATCATAGTACAGAAACAGCATTAGTGAAGGTTACAAATGATCTTCTTATGGCCTCGGACAGTGGACTCATCTCTGTGCTTGTTCTGTTAGACCTCAGTGCTGCTTTTGATACTGTTGACCATAAAATTTTATTACAGAGATTAGAGCATGCCATAGGTATTAAAGGCACTGCGCTGCGGTGGTTTGAATCATATTTGTCTAATAGATTACAATTTGTTCATGTAAATGGGGAATCTTCTTCACAGACTAACGTTAATTATGGAGTTCCACAAGGTTCTGTGCTAGGACCAATTTTATTCACTTTATACATGCTTCCCTTAGGCAGTATTATTAGACGGTATTGCTTAAATTTTCATTGTTACGCAGATGATACCCAGCTTTATCTATCCATGAAGCCAGAGGACACACACCAATTAGCTAAACTGCAGGATTGTCTTACAGACATAAAGACATAGATGACCTCTAATTTCCTGCTTTTAAACTCAGATAAAACTGAAGTTATTGTACTTGGCCCCACAAATCTTAGAAACATGGTGTCTAACCAGATCCTTACGCTGGATGGCATTACCCTGACCTCTAGTAATACTGTGAGAAATCTTGGAGTCATTTTTGATCAGGATATGTCATTCAAAGCGCATATTAAACAAATATGTAGGACTGCTTTTTTGCATTTACGCAATATCTCTAAAATTAGAAAGGTCTTGTCTCAGAGTGATGCTGAAAAACTAATTCATGCATTTATTTCCTCTAGGCTGGACTATTGTAATTCATTATTATCAGGTTGTCCTAAAAGTTCCCTAAAAAGCCTTCAGTTAATTCAAAATGCTGCAGCTAGAGTACTAATGGGGACTAGAAGGAGAGAGCATATCTCACCCATATTGGCCTCTCTTCATTGGCTTCCTGTTAATTCTAGAATAGAATTTAAAATTCTTCTTCTTACTTATAAGGTTTTGAATAATTAGGTCCCATCTTATCTTAGGGACCTCGTAGTACCATATCACCCCAATAGAGCGCTTCGCTCTCAGACTGCAGGCTTACTTGTAGTTCCTAGGGTTTGTAAGAGTAGAATGGGAGGCAGAGCCTTCAGCTTTCAGGCTCCTCTCCTGTGGAACCAGCTCCCAATTCAGATCAGGGAGACAGACACCCTCTCTACTTTTAAGATTAGGCTTAAAACTTTCCTTTTTGCTAAAGCTTATAGTTAGGGCTGGATCAGGTGACCCTGAACCATCCCTTAGTTATGCTGCTATAGACGTAGACTGCTGGGGGGTTCCCATGATGCACTGTTTCTTTCTCTTTTTGCTCTGTATGCACCACTCTGCATTTAATCATTAGTGATCAATCTCTGCTCCCCTCCACAGCATGTCTTTTCCTGGTTCTCTCCCTCAGCCCCAACCAGTCCCAGCAGAAGACTGCCCCTCCCTGAGTCTGGTTCTGCTGGAGGTTTCTTCCTGTTAAAAGGGAGTTTTTCCTTCCCACTGTAGCCAAGTGCTTGCTCACAGGGGGTCGTTTTGACCGTTGGGGTTTACATAATTATTGTATGGCCTTGCCTTACAATATAAAGCGCCTTGGGGCAGCTGTTTGTTGTGATTTGGCGCTATATAAAAAAAAAATTGATTGATTGATTGATTGACAGGGGGTCGTTTTGACCGTTGGGGGTTTTTCCGTAATTATTGTATGGCCTTGCCTTACAATATAAAGCGCCTTGGGGCAACTGTTTGTTGTGATTTGGCGCTATATAAATAAAATTGATTGATTGATTGATTGATTGATTGATTGATTGATTGATTGATGATTGATTGATTGATTGATTGATTGATTGATTGATTGATTGATTGATTGATCATTACATACATCTAACTGAAGGGCTGATGTCCTGGAGGGTGAAAGAGGGAGAGAGACAGTGAGTGACTAGATCTGAACTTCTTCCATTTACAGATGATGGAGGCCACTGTGCTCATTGGGACCTTCAAAGCAGCAGAAATGTTTGTGTATCCTTCCCCAGATTTGTGCCACTAGACAATCCTGTCTCGAGGCACAAATTCCTTTGACTTCATGCTTGGTTTGTGCTTTTGTTGTGTGACTGTCAACTGTGGGACCTTATATGTAGGCAGCTGAATTTACCCCAGGTGGACTCCAATTAAGCTGCAGAAACATTTCAAGGATCTTCATCGCAAAGGATGTGAATACATATGTACATGTGATTTCTTTTGTTTGGTTTTGTTTGTTTTTTTAACAAACATTCTTAAAAAAAAAAAAAACCTTTTTGTCACATTTTCATTGTGGGGTATTTGAAGAAAAAATTGGAATAAGACTGTAACATAAAATGTGGAAAAAGTGAAGCACTGTCAATACTTTCTGTATGCTAAATATCAGTCAGACATTTATTCTTACCGGTGAGAACACGTTGCTGTCTGGTGCTGCACATTAAAGGAAAAGAAAACCCACTGATAAAATACAGCTGGAAAGTCAGACTGTGCTATCAACTATTGACTGATGTGTATCAGTGAAAATAAGGAGCTCTTACAACTGAAATATCCGCCTCAAAAGTTGACATTAATCAAAATCAAGAATGTCATGAGTGCCGCCATTGACACAGTTTTAACCAATCAGAAAAACCCAGATTGCTTGCAGCACTGCTGTGATGTGGCATGAGCACAGAAAGCTACAGATGGCAAACAGGCGCTGATGTAAAAGTCCTCTCTCCCTTTCTCTCTCTCTCCCTCCCTCCCTCGCTGTCTCTCCCCTCACTCACTCGCTCTCTCTGTCTCGCTCTCTTCCTCACTCTCTCTCTCTCTCTCCCTCCCTCTCTCTGTCTCTCCCTCACTCGCTGTTTTCCTGCTAAACAAACATGATGCCTTTCAGCGGCACTCATGGGAGTAACTGCGTGAAGGTTTTGAACCTGAGAGCCGGGAGGAAATTTGTCATTACTGGTGGATTAAAACTTGGTGCAATGTGCAGAAGAAACAGCTCGCCTTCAGCACAGAAACCTTCCACTCCCCCCCCCCTCTCCTCCTGTTCAGCAGTAAACAGCAGAGACCAGGCAGCACGAGAGAGGTTTCACAGACGTGGTTTCTCTTCAGTATTGGAAAATCCTGCAGGTTGGATCGGGAAATTCCGATCCACGAATTACGTCGGTATCAGAACCCAATGCCGATGTGGGATGTTGATTGCTGCTTACGTGCTTTTCTCCTTTTATATTGAAGAGCGACACTGGTGGAGTTGTGAACCTCTGTACCCATGTGACATCACACATCACTTGTTATAGTAGCCAACATGGCTGCCTGCTGGTGGCTCTCAACCAGCCATACAAACACACTCTTAACTTTAACATCAATTATCACACATGCCTATAACTTTTCATATGGGCTCTCAATATCATAATCTACTAACCCAATCATAAATTTTCGGTGGGTTTTCCTTTCTTTTAATGCAGATGATGAAGCTGTTGCTGGTGTTGAAGGTCATGAGGGAGCGGGCAGCCCGATGAGTCATCTCTGGGGGCAGCGTTCGAACCCTCCTCGCTTATGGAAGGAGATTCCTCAAAAAGCACACACACGACTTTAGTACAATTACAACACAAAATGGCAACATGTTTAAAAGATAAATACAAAAATCACACTGTCACGGCACTAGCTTAGTCAGATGCACACATTTGTTGTTGACATGCTGACTTTAGGTGTGTGTGTTTTTTTGTCAGAAGTGAATACGTTCAAGCAGAGCACAGTTAGCTAGCTTGCTAGTTAGCAATAGTTACCAATCATTGCTAACTAGCAAGTTAGCAATGAGACAACAATGTTATTTTAACATGAGTTTAGAGTCTAAATATCCTCATTTGTTAAAGTACTCTTCCCATGCCAGCGATCTGGGTTTGCTTCCTGATCAGAACCAAGCTTGAACAGATGTGCTGCAGAGGAATGAGAGACATGTGCCGCGGGGCCTTCTGGAAATAAACTGCTGACAAAGTGCTTTCATTAGCTACCCGCATTAAATAATGAACCTCTTCTTCTTCTTCTCCCACCAATGGGATAACATTAAATTGTGCTTTCAAGCAGATTATGGACTATGAAGTCACAAAAATACTTACTGTCCTCCTTCCTCTTCTCCAACAAAGCTGTGGAGACTGTTCCTGTTGCTCGTCAGTCAGTGTCTGTAAATGGCGTTCCTGTGGTTGAACCATTTCCAGCCCTTGCAGTCCGACCCACTCTGGTCGCTGTGGTCCTTGATGGTACTGTAAACCTTTTTAAGCTTTTTCAGCATTTCTTGTGCATTGCTGGAATGTCCAGTGGTACCCATGAGCGGCCAAAAACTAGGAGATCTCCTGAAATATTTTCTCATTTCAGGTCGCTCCATCCAGCTCCCTCTGGATTCTCTCATCCACCACCAAACACAAAAACGTCCACAACTCGTTGACGAACAGACCACAGTGTGGTTTTGCACACAGTAGCCATGTTGTAAAAAACACTGGCATGAAATGAAAGAAACACACAGTCAGTGTGTTGGTTCACTTTGGCTCGGTTTAGGAGAACTCAGACTTGGTAGCTAAGAAATGAAATTCACCTGCTGTAAACGACAGTCGTACTCGACCCGGCCTCTGCTGCTCTTTTTCTTCTTATACTTCAGTTCTGCTGCAGCATTTAACAGTAAGACATCTGTCAAAACACAGCCTGAGTAAAGGGTGGCAGAAACAATCGACATGGCAGCTGTCACAGCGGCGGGGCTTGTTGGGAAAGGGGGAGCGGCGCCCCCAGTCTGCCAAGAGGGTAATTAAACATGAGCTGTGGGGTTAGCGCACATTAACCCATCAGCAATTCAAGCAAATTCGAAGCTGAAGTGTCAACAAGTGAACATGTCTCCATATGGAGTCTCAGTCCTCAGAGGTGTACGGCCGCTACATTTTGTTCCAAAACCACTTTTCACTGTGGAGCTTGTTAACATATCAAATCTTCAAACAACAGCATTATCAACACATTGACAAGCTTAGACAGCCAGACCAGACTAGTAAGACATGAACTACATATTAAGGCCAGTCAGGCAAGTACTCACTGAAATACTACATATATATATATATATATCACGGCAGCACAAATTCATTGTAATTTAACCAGCAATCTTCCATTCCAGCTTATTAATTAATCAAAAACCTAGACAGAGCTTTAATTCATTTGAAAGCTTGACTCTTAGTCTTGTCCATCCAAATTGGAAGTCCCAAAAACCAGTTTTATTTGTTATTATCTATCGTCCACCTGGTCGTTACTGTGAGTTTCTCTGTGAATTTTCAGACCTTTTGTCTGACTTAGTGCTTAGCTCAGATAAGATAATTATAGTGGGCGATTTTAACATCCACACAGATGCTGAGAATGACAGCCTCATCACTGCATTTAATCTATTATTAGACTCAATTGGCTTTGCTCAAAAAGTAAATGAGTCCACCCACCACTTTAATCATATCTTAGATCTTGTTCTGACTTATGGTATGGAAATAGAAGACTTAACAGTATTCCCTGAAAACTCCCTTCTGTCTGATCATTTTTTAATAACATTTACATTTACTCTGGTGGACTACCCAGCAGTAGGGAATAAGTTTCATTACACTAGAAGTCTTTCAGAAAGCACTGTAACTAGGTTTAAGGATATGATTCCTTCTTTATGTTCTCTAATGTCATATACCAACACAGAGCAGAGTAGCTACCTAAACTCTGTAAGTGAGATAGAGTATCTTGTCAATAGTTTTACATCCTCTTTGAAGACAACTTTGGATGCTGTAGCTCCTCTGAAAAAGAGAGCTTTAAATCAGAAGTGTCTGACTCCGTGGTATAACTCACAAACTTGTAGCTTAAAGCAGATAACCCGTAAGTTGGAGAGGAAATGGCGTCTCACTAATTTAGAAGATCTTCACTTAGCCTGGAAAAGAGTTTGTTGCTCTATAAAAAAGCCCTCCGTAAAGCTAGGACATCTTTCTACTCATCACTAATTGAAGAAAATAAGAATAACCTCAGGTTTCTTTTCAGCACTGTAGCCAGGCTGACAAAGAGTCAGAGCTCTATTGAGCTGAGTATTCCATTAACTTTAACTAGTAATGACTTCATGACTTTCTTTGCTAACAAAATTTTGACTATTAGAGAAAAAATTACTCATAACCATCCCAAAGATATATCGTTATCTTTGACTGCTTTCAGTGATGCCGGTATTTGGTTAGACTCTTTCTCTGCGATTGTTCTGTCTGAGTTATTTTCATTAGTTACTTCATCCAAACCATCAACATGTTTATTAGACCCCATTCCTGCCAGGCTGCTCAAGGAAGTCCTACCATTATTTAATGCTTCAATCTTAAATATGATCAATCTATCTTTGTTAGTTGGTTATGTACCACAGGCCTTTAAGGTGGCAGTAATTAAACCATTACTTAAAAAGCCATCACTTGACCCAGCTATCTTAGCTAATTATAGGCCAATCTCCAACCTTCCTTTTCTCTCAAAGATTCTTGAAAGGGTAGTTGTAAAACAGCTAACTGATCACCTGCAGAGGAATGGTCTATTTGAAGAGTTTCAGTCAGGTTTTAGAATTCATCATAGTACAGAAACAGCATTAGTGAAGGTTACAAATGATCTTCTTATGGCTTCGGACAGTGGACTTATCGCTGTGCTTGTTCTGTTGGACCTCAGTGCTGCTTTTGATACTGTTGACCATAAAATTTTATTACAGAGATTAGAGCATGTCATAGGTATTAAAGGCACTGCGCTGCGGTGGTTTGAATCATATTTGTCTAATAGATTACAGTTTGTTCATGTAAATGGGGAATCTTCTTCACAGACTAAAGTTAATTATGGAGTTCCACAAGGTTCTGTGCTAGGACCAATTTTATTCACTTTATACATGCTTCCCTTAGGCAGTATTATTAGACGGTATTGCTTAAATTTTCATTGTTATGCAGATGATACCCAGCTTTATCTATCCATGAAGCCAGAGGATACACACCAATTAGCTAAACTGCAGGATTGTCTTACAGACATAAAGACATGGATGACCTCTAATTTCCTGCTTTTAAACTCAGATAAAACTGAAGTTATTGTACTTGGCCCCACAAATCTTAGAAGCATGGTGTCTAACCAGATCGTTACTCTGGATGGCATTTCCCTGATCTCTAGTAATACTGTGAGAAATCTTGGAGTCATTTTTGATCAGGATATGTCATTCAAAGCGCATATTAAACAAATATGTAGGACTGCCTTTTTGCATTTACGCAATATCTCTAAAATCAGAAAGGTCTTGTCTCAGAGTGATGCTGAAAAACTAATTCATGCATTTATTTCCTCTAGGCTGGACTATTGTAATTCATTATTATCAGGTTGTCCTAAAAGTTCCCTAAAAAGCCTTCAGTTGGTTCAGAATGCTGCAGCTAGAGTACTGACGGGGACTAGCAGGAGAGAGCATATCTCACCCGTGTTGGCCTCTCTTCATTGGCTTCCTGTTAATTCTAGAATAGAATTTAAAATTCTTCTTCTTACTTATAAGGTTTTGAATAATCAGGTCCCATCTTATCTTAGGGACCTCGTAGTACCATATTACCCCATTAGAGCGCTTCGCTCTCAGACTGCGGGCTTACTTGTAGTTCCTAGGGTTTGTAAGAGTAGAATGGGAGGCAGAGCCTTCAGCTTTCAGGCTCCTCTCCTGTGGAACCAGCTCCCAATTCAGATCAGGGAGACAGACACCCTCTCTACTTTTAAGATTAGGCTTAAACTTTCCTTTTCGCTAAGGCTTATAGTTAGGGCTGGATCGGGTGACCCTGGACCATCCCTTGGTTATGCTGCTTTAGACGTAGATTGTGGGGGGGTTCCCATGATGCACTGTTTCTTTCTCTTTTTGCTCCGTATGCATCACTCTGCATTTAATCATTAGTGATCGATCTCTGCCCCCCTTCACGGCATGTCTTTTTCCTGTTTTTTTCCCTCAGCCCCAACCAGTCTCAGCAGAAGACTGCCCCTCCCTGAGCCTGGTTCTGCTGGAGGTTTCTTCCTGTTAAAACGGAGTTTTTCCTTCCCACTGTGGCCAAGTGCTTGCTCATAGGGGGTCGTTTTGACCGTTGGGGTTTTTCATAATTATTGTATGGCCTTGCCTTACAATATGGAGCGCCTTGGGGCAACTGTTTGTTGTGATTTGGCGCTATATAAGAAAAAAGTTGATTGATTGATTGATTAATTCATTCCGTGACGGCTGTGTGAAATTAAAAATGATCCGGGGGGGTCGGGGTGGTTATGGTTAGGGTGGGGGGAAACAGTAAGAATAGGTTATGGTTAAGGTTAGGTTCAGGGTAGGAGTAAGGTTAGGAATAGTGAGTAAAAAAAAAAAAAAAAGGTCACAAAAATTTGACTCATTTCATCATAGGAGCATGAAAAAAAAAAAGTGAGACTGGACTGAAGTTTACCAACCCTGGGAGAAGATTTTTCTGTCATTGTTCATGGATGTGTGAAGCCATTTATTGTCAATAAACTGTGTTTCGCTTTTTAAATCATGATGACAACAGAAACGACCCAAATGACACTGATCAAAAGTTTACATCCCCATGTTCTTCAAACCGTGTGTTGCTGCCTTTAACATCACTGACAGCTCACGGTCTTTTGTGGTGGCTGTGGATGAGGCTCTCTGATGATGAAGTTGTCACTGAATATGTCTTGGATTTTAGTAGAGAAGCTTGAATCTTCAACTGGACTGGGTTGCTTGACACGAGGACGTTTCACTTCAAATCACAGAAGTGTCCTCAGCTAAAATTCTTGCTCTGGTAGTCTGACTTCTGTCTTGACTCTTGTAGAGAAGAATAAACAGAAGCCACAAAAGCTAGAGTTTTAAACCTAACCAGACCATGAACAAAAGACTGAAACTGCTGTTCATGGTAATGAGTCATTCACGTCATCAAGAGAGTCATCAAGGGAGCCATCAGGAGAGGTGTCCGTCGCATCATTAGGAGGGACAGCTGCCCTGTCATTAGGAGGGTGCTAACGAAAGCACAATAGGTACTAATTAGAGCAATTGTTAGTCTCTGTTAGCCCATAACAGTCTGCCTCTCGGTAGGAAGGGTCTGGTTAGGTTTAAAACTCCAGCTTTTGTGGCTTCTGTTTATTCTTCTCTACAAGAGAATCAAATCATCACAATTTTGGCCTCCACTGGCCTTGCATCCATGTGAAGTCAGATGTTAATGTTTTGTTGTTAACATAGAAGTTCCTTCATGGACTACCACCTCTCTATATGGCTGATCTAATTAAAGCTTAGTAAGCGGCCTGTGCTATTTGTTGTCAGGGACCAGGATTACTGTGTGTTTTGAATGTCATAAAGAAGTCAGCAGGCCACAGAGCTTTTCCTCACTGTGCCACGGTTCTGTGGAACAGTCTCCCTGCTGACATAAAACAGTCCGATTCTGTCGAGTCATTCAAATCTAGATTAAAGACTCATCTGTGACTAATGTTATGGCCCCTTCCAAGGTTTGGTAGGATTACTTTGAAAGAATACATGTGGCTTACATGTATGTATGTACATACATTTGGATTACTTGTAATCTGATTACTTTTGGATTACATTTCAAAGTAATCCTACCCAACCTTGGCCCCTTCACACACAATGCGAATGAGGCAGAATGGCAAACGAAGGAGGATTCGAATGGCACTCATGGGAAATCATTTGAATTTGGATTGACAATGCACTTTCATTTGCACATCATATTAATCTGCTTGTAAATTGACTCAGAATCAGGTTGGGTTTCTTTTTTCGAATTCGGACTTGTCTGTCCTTTGAGGCCCGGAGGAGGCTTGTTGCCGCTACTTTTATGCCAATGTTGGACTATGGCGATGCATTGTACATGCACGCATCAGCTCAGAGTATGAGAGCTCTTGATGCTGTCTATCATGGAGCTCTGAGGTTCATCACTGGCCTCAGAGCTCTTACACATCACTGTATTCTTTATGCTCGTGTTGGTTGGTCCTCCTTTACATTTCGTAGGCTTAGGCATCTGTATTTACTCATCTATAAATGTTTACTTGGTCAGCTTCCTGGTTACTTACGGATGTATATTTCTTGGAAATGTATTGGTTCCTATCATCTTCATTCTGTCGTTTTTATTGTCAGTTCCAAAGGACCGGTCAGAGCTGGGAAAGAAGGGCTTTCAGTTTGCTGCACCCTCTGCATGGAACCTTTTACAGAATGACCTAAAATGAGGGAGCTGGTCTCCTTAGAATCTTTTAAAGGACTTTTAAATGACAGAGATGTTGGCACATTGACATGTAGTTGTTTTAACTGATTTTTTTTAATTATATTGTAAAAATGTGTGTTGTTTTTGAACTTTTATACTGAAACTTTTCCATTGGCTGGTAATTGTTTATTCTGTATGTGTGGTGGAATGCTGAAATTGACATGTAACCTTGCTGCCTGTCTTGGCCAGGACGCTCTTGTAAAAGAGATTTTTAATCTCAATGAGTCTCTTTTCCTGGTTAAATAAAGGTAAAAAAAAAAAAAACAGAGCTGGACTCGAACGCCTCGTACAGCAGTCACCACATCCAGTCAGGCACAGCACATGCACTCTATTTACGTGCTGCTCGCGCTGGAAACCCATTCGAATGGTGGCCACTGAGGCCGCACTGCTATCTGATCATGTTTGCAGCATTCACACGGCATGCCATATGCAGGTCAGACATATTGTGCCACAGCCGAGGAGCTGCACAAACTTATTCACCATGTCAAACTGTAGCCGAATGGCACAATTGAGGCAGCTTTAACACCAGCGGACGAATGATGTTGAATGCCGGACGAATGACCATTCGACCCACTCTCGGCAGGAGTCGGCTAGAGGCCAGGTACCACCCATGAACATCTAACACCATTCGCGGAGCACTTAGAAAAGGTGGGGCTATTCGTGCTGCCAGCACAAAAATAGAGAGCAGGCAACCACTTTCAAGCTGGCTGTGCGAATGGCCCAGTATTTTCTAAGTGCCCCATGAGTGTGTACAAGCAACACATATGGCGTGTGAGTGTGCATGTGCCCCACCACCACCACAAATGGCATGCGAGTGTGCGTGTGTCCCCTTCCCACAAATGGCATGCAAGTGTGCAGCATGCCCTCCCCTGCAACACAGATGGTGTGTGTGTCATTCCCCCACCCTACACACACACACACACACACACACACACACACACACACACACCACACACACACCACGAGCCTATAGACGAGGTGCAGCTGAGGTTGCGGACAGTGGCTGCAGTGCAGTGTGATTGCGCTCAGCAAAGCAAGCACAGCTGGATGGATGTTGTGTGCTGCATGCATGTCTGCAAATGATGACGACATGGGGAAAAATAAAAACAAACTGCATCACTCCAACCACGTCTCAGTGCGTATGGCAATGAGCTGTAGTCAAAGTGGCACTTGACCTCATCGCTACACACAGCTAGGGAACACATATCGTGCCATGCAGAATATCACCTAATGAGACGCCACCACGAGGCTATCAGGTATGGTGGACAGAAACGTCTGGACACAATTGCAGGACTCAACACCGTAGCTCTGGTTCATAAAGGTGCTCACTGAAAGATTCAGTGGAGTCCGGTACACAGTAAGGTAGTCCAAAATAAGCAAACAGATCAAAAACATCAGGCTTAAGGCATGATCGATACAAACAGGCAGGTGGTCAAAACACAATGTGGCAGCAGGACTTGGAGACATGGAACACAGAGCTGGAAGCGAAGGCACAATGCGCAACGATCTGGCGAAGGAGTAGTGCCACCAGTGTCCCCTCTTGCTTGCCTCTACTGGTGGTTGGCTCTCACTGCGGTATTGTATCACTTCCTGTTCTGGAGCACAGCGGTGTTTTTCTGTATCTGTTAGCTGTTTAATCTGCTCAGTTAGATTGATCTAGTTATCTAATTATGGAGTTCCACAAGGTTCTGTGCTAGGACCAATTTTATTCACTTTATACATGCTTCCCTTGGGCAGTATTATTAGACGGTATTGCTTAAATTTTCATTGTTACGCAGATGATACCCAGCTTTATCTATCCATGAAGAAAGAGGATACGCACCAATTAGCTAAACTGCAGGATTGTCTTACAGACATAAAGACATGGATGACCTCTAATTTCCTGCTTTTAAACTCAGATAAAACTGAAGTTATTGTACTTGGCCCCACAAATCTTAGAAGCATGGTGTCTAACCAGATCGTTACTCTGGATGGCATTTCCCTGATCTCTAGTAATACTGTGAGAAATCTTGGAGTTATTTTTGATCAGGATATGTCATTCAAAGCGCATATTAAACAAATATGTAGGACTGCCTTTTTGCATTTACGCAATATCTCTAAAATCAGAAAGGTCTTGTCTCAGAGTGATGCTGAAAAACTAATTCATGCATTTGTTTCCTCTAGGCTGGACTATTTTAATTCATTATTATCAGGTTGTCCTAAAAGTTCCCTAAAAAGCCTTCAGTTGGTTCAGAATGCTGCAGCTAGAGTACTGACGGGGACTAGCAGGAGAGAGCATATCTCACCCGTGTTGGCCTCCCTTCATTGGCTTCCTGTTAATGCTAGAATAGAATTTAAAATTCTTCTTCTTACTTATAAGGTTTTGAATAATCAGGTCCCATCTTATCTTAGGGACCTCATAGTACCATATTACCCCATTAGAGCGCTTCGCTCTCAGACTGCGGGCTTACTTGTAGTTCCTAGGGTTTGTAAGAGTAGAATGGGAGGCAGAGCCTTCAGCTTTCAGGCTCCTCTCCTGTGGAACCAGCTCCCAATTCAGATCAGGGAGACAGATACCCTCTCTACTTTTAAGATTAGGCTTAAAACTTTCCTTTTCGCTAAGGCTTATAGTTAGGGCTGGATCGGGTGACCCTGGACCATCCCTTGGTTATGTTGCTTTAGACGTAGACTGTGTTTCATAATTATTGTATGGCCTTGCCTTGCAATGTGGAGAGCCTTGGGGCAACTGTTTGTTGTGATTTGGCGCTATACAAGAAAAAAGTTGATTGATTGATTGATCTAGATTACGATTTGTTTCCCAGTGTAATCTTTACGTGCCTTAACTAAAGCACTCCTTCTGCTGAATCACCTCTAAATTATTTACACATTATTCACTTTGCGTGTTTTTAGTAATCCGCTATCTTAGCGTAGCTACTAGCTCTTAGCCGATTTAGCATGGCGGCTTCTCCTGTCTCTCCCGCACTTTTCTGCTCTGGGTGTGAAATGTTTAGTTATTCCTCGGCCTCCTTTAGCAGTAACGGTACTTGTAATAAGTGTAGCTTATTCGTAGCTTTGGAGGCCAGGCTGGGCGAATTGGAGACTCGGCTCCGCACCGTGGAAAATTCTACAGCTAGCCAGGCCCCTGTAGTCGGTGCAGACCAAGGTAGCTTAGCCGCCGTTAGTTACCCCCTGGCAGATCCCGAGCAGCCGGGAAAGCAGGCCGACTGGGTGACTGTGAGGAGGAAGTGTAGCCCTAAACAGAAGCCCCGTGTACACCGCCAACCCATTCACATCTCTAACCGTTTTTCCCCACTCGACGACACACCCGCCGAGGATCAAACTCTGGTTATTGGCGACTCTGTTTTGCGAAATGTGAAGTTAGCGACACCAGCAACCATAGTCAATTGTCTTCCGGGGGCCAGAGCAGGCGACATTGAAGGAAATTTGAAACTGCTGGCTAAGGCTAAGCGTAAATTTGGTAAGATTGTAATTCACGTCGGCAGTAATGACACCCGGTTACGCCAATCGGAGGTCACTAAAATTAACATTAAATCGGTGTGTAACTTTGCAAAAACAATGTCGGACTCTGTAGTTTTCTCTGGGCCCCTCCCCAATCACACCGGGAGTGACATGTTTAGCCGCATGTTCTCCTTGAATTGCTGGCTGTCTGAGTGGTGTCCAAAAAATGAGGTGGGCTTCATAGATAATTGGCAAAGCTTCTGGGGAAAACCTGGTCTTGTTAGGAGAGACGGCATCCATCCCACTTTGGATGGAGCAGCTCTCATTTCTAGAAATCTGGCCAATTTTCTTAAATCCTCCAAACCGTGACTATCCAGGGTTGGGACCAGGAAGCAGAGTTGTAGTCTTACACACCTCTCTGCAGCTTCTCTCCCCCTGCCATCCCCTCATTACCCCATCCCCGTAGAGACGGTGCCTGCTCCCAGACTACCAATAACCAGCAAAAATCTATTTAAGCATAAAAATTCAAAAAGAAAAAATAATATAGCATCTTCAACTGCACCACAGACTAAAACAGTTAAATGTGGTCTATTAAACATTAGGTCTCTCTCTTCTAAGTCCCTGTTAGTAAATGATATAATAATTGATCAACATATTGATTTATTCTGCCTTACAGAAACCTGGTTACAGCAGGATGAATATGCTGGTTTAAATGAGTCAACACCCCCGAGTCACACTAACTGTCAGAATGCTCGTAGCACGGGCCGGGGCGGAGGATTAGCAGCAATCTTCCATTCCAGCTTATTAATTAATCAAAAACCCAGACAGAGCTTTAATTCATTTGAAAGCTTGTCTCTTAGTCTTGTCCATCCAAATTGGAAGTCCCAAAAACCAGTTTTATTTGTTATTATCTATCGTCCACCTGGTCGTTACTGTGAGTTTCTCTGTGAATTTTCAGACCTTTTGTCTGACTTAGTGCTTAGCTCAGATAAGATAATTATAGTGGGCGATTTTAACATCCACACAGATGCTGCGAATGACAGCCTCAACACTGCATTTAATCTATTATTAGACTCTATTGGCTTTGCTCAAAAAGTAAATGAGTCCACCCACCACTTTAATCATATCTTAGATCTTGTTCTGACTTATGGTATGGAAATAGAAGACTTAACAGTATTCCCTGAAAACTCCCTTCTGTCTGATCATTTTTTAATAACATTTACATTTACTCTGATGGACTACCCAGCAGTAGGGAATAAGTTTCATTACACTAGAAGTCTTTCAGAAAGCGCTGTAACTAGGTTTAAGGATATGATTCCTTCTTTATGTTCTCTAATGCCATATACCAACACAGTGCAGAGTAGCTACCTAAACTCTGTAAGGGAGATAGAGTATCTCGTCAATAGTTTTACATCCTCACTGAAGACAACTTTGGATGCTGTAGCTCCTCTGAAAAAGAGAGCTTTAAATCAGAAGTGTCTGACTCCATGGTATAACTCTCAAACTCGTAGCTTAAAGCAGATAACCCGTAAGTTGGAGAGGAAATGGCGTCTCACTAATTTAGAAGATCTTCACTTAGCCTGGAAAAAGAGTCTGTTGCTCTATAAAAAAGCCCTCCGTAAAGCTAGGACATCTTTCTACTCATCACTAATTGAAGAAAATAAGAACAACCCCAGGTTTCTTTTCAGCACTGTAGCCAGGCTGACAAAGAGTCAGAGCTCTATTGAGCTGAGTATTCCATTATCTTTAACTAGTAATGAGTTCATGACTTTCTTTGCTAACAAAATTTTAACTATTAGAGAAAAAATTACTCATAACCATCCCAAAGACGTATCGTTATATTTGGCTGCTTTCAGTGATGCCGGTATTTGGTTAGACTCTTTCTCTCCGATTGTTCTGTCTGAGTTATTTTCATTAGTTACTTCATCCAAACCATCAACATGTTTATTAGACCCCATTCCTACCAGGCTGCTCAAGGAAGCCCTACCATTATTTAATGCTTCGATCTTAAATATGATCAATCTATCTTTGTTAGTTGGCTATGTACCACAGGCTTTTAAGGTGGCAGTAATTAAACCATTACTTAAAAAGCCATCACTTGACCCAGCTATCTTAGCTAATTATAGGCCAATCTCCAACCTTCCTTTTCTCTCAAAAATTCTTGAAAGGGTAGTTGTAAAACAGCTAACTGATCATCTGCAGAGGAATGGTCTATTTGAAGAGTTTCAGTCAGGTTTTAGAATTCATCATAGTACAGAAACAGCATTAGTGAAGGTTACAAATGATCTTCTTATGGCCTCGGACAGTGGACTCATCTCTGTGCTTGTTCTGTTAGACCTCAGTGCTGCTTTTGATACTGTTGACCATAAAATTTTATTACAGAGATTAGAGCATGCCATAGGTATTAAAGGCACTGCGCTGCGGTGGTTTGAATCATATTTGTCTAATAGATTACAATTTGTTCATGTAAATGGGGAATCTTCTTCACAGACTAAAGTTAATTATGGAGTTCCACAAGGTTCTGTGCTAGGACCAATTTTATTCACTTTATATATGCTTCCCTTAGGCAGTATTATTAGACGGTATTGCTTAAATTTTCATTGTTACGCAGATGATACCCAGCTTTATCTATCCATGAAGCCAGAGGACACACACCAATTAGCTAAACTGCAGGATTGTCTTACAGACATAAAGACATGGATGACCTCTAATTTCCTGCTTTTAAACTCAGATAAAACTGAAGTTATTGTACTTGGCCCCACAAATCTTAGAAACATGGTGTCTAACCAGATCCTTACTCTGGATGGCATTACCCTGACCTCTAGTAATACTGTGAGAAATCTTGGAGTCATTTTTGATCAGGATATGTCATTCAAAGCGCATATTAAACAAATATGTAGGACTGCTTTTTTGCATTTACGCAATATCTCTAAAATCAGAAAGGTCTTGTCTCAGAGTGATGCTGAAAAACTAATTCATGCATTTATTTCCTCTAGGCTGGACTATTGTAATTCATTATTATCAGGTTGTCCTAAAAGTTCCCTAAAAAGCCTTCAGTTAATTCAAAATGCTGCAGCTAGAGTGCTGACGGGGACTAGAAGGAGAGAGCATATCTCACCCATATTGGCCTCTCTTCATTGGCTTCCTGTTAATTCTAGAATAGAATTTAAAATTCTTCTTCTTACTTATAAGGTTTTGAATAATCAGGTCCCATCTTATCTTAGGGACCTCGTAGTACCATATCACCCCAATAGAGCGCTTCGCTCTCAGACTGCAGGCTTACTTGTAGTTCCTAGGGTTTGTAAGAGTAGAATGGGAGGCAGAGCCTTCAGCTTTCAGGCTCCTCTCCTGTGGAACCAGCTCCCAATTCAGATCAGGGAGACAGACACCCTCTCTACTTTTAAGATTAGGCTTAAAACTTTCCTTTTTGCTAAAGCTTATAGTTAGGGCTGGATCAGGTGACCCTGAACCATCCCTTAGTTATGCTGCTATAGACGTAGACTGCTGGGGGGTTCCCATGATGCACTGTTTCTTTCTCTTTTTGCTCTGTATGCACCACTCTGCATTTAATCATTAGTGATCGATCTCTGCTCCCCTCCACAGCATATCTTTTTCCTGGTTCTCTCCCTCAGCCCCAACCAGTCCCAGCAGAAGACTGCCCCTCCCTGAGCCTGGTTCTGCTGGAGGTTTCTTCCTGTTAAAAGGGAGTTTTTCCTTCCCACTGTAGCCAAGTGCTTGCTCACAGGGGGTCGTTTTGACCGTTGGGGTTTTACATCATTATTGTATGGCCTTGCCTTACAATATAAAGCGCCTTGGGGCAACTGTTTGTTGTGATTTGGCGCAATATAAAAAAAAAATTGATTGATTGATTGAAGGAAGCCCTACCATTATTTAATGCTTCGATCTTAAATATGATCAATCTATCTTTGTTAGTTGGCTATGTACCACAGGCTTTTAAGGTGGCAGTAATTAAACCATTACTTAAAAGGCCATCACTTGACCCAGCTATCTTAGCTAATTATAGGCCAATCTCCAACCTTCCTTTTCTCTCAAAAATTCTTGAAAGGGTAGTTGTAAAACAGCTAACTGATCATCTGCAGAGGAATGGTCTATTTGAAGAGTTTCAGTCAGGTTTTAGAATTCATCATAGCACAGAAACAGCATTAGTGAAGGTTACAAATGATCTTCTTATGGCCTCGGACAGTGGACTCATCTCTGTGCTTGTTCTGTTAGACCTCAGTGCTGCTTTTGATACTGTTGACCATAAAATTTTATTACAGAGATTAGAGCATGCCATAGGTATTAAAGGCGCTGCGCTGCGGTGGTTTGAATCATATTTGTCTAATAGATTACAATTTGTTCATGTAAAAGGGGAATCTTCTTCACAGACTAAAGTTAATTATGGAGTTCCACAAGGTTCTGTGCTAGGACCAATTTTATTCACTTTATACATGCTTCCCTTAGGCAGTATTATTAGACGGTATTGCTTAAATTTTCATTGTTACACAGATGATACCCAGCTTTATCTATCCATGAAGCCAGAGGACACACACCAATTAGCTAAACTGCAGGATTGTCTTACAGACATAAAGACATGGATGACCTCTAATTTCCTGCTTTTAAACTCAGATAAAACTGAAGTTATTGTACTTGGCCCCACAAATCTTAGAAACATGGTGTCTAACCAGATCCTTACTCTGGATGGCATTACCCTGACCTCTAGTAATACTGTGAGAAATCTTGGAGTCATTTTTGATCAGGATATGTCATTCAAAGCGCATATTAAACAAATATGTAGGACTGCCTTTTTGCATTTACGCAATATCTCTAAAATCAGAAAGGTCTTGTCTCAGAGTGATGCTGAAAAACTAATTCATGCATTTATTTCCTCTAGGCTGGACTATTGTAATTCATTATTATCAGGTTGTCCTAAAAGTTCCCTAAAAAGCCTTCAGTTGGTTCAGAATGCTGCAGCTAGAGTACTGACGGGGACTAGCAGGAGAGAGCATATCTCACCCGTGTTGGCCTCTCTTCATTGGCTTCCTGTTAATTCTAGAATAGAATTTAAAATTCTTCTTCTTACTTATAAGGTTTTGAATAATCAGGTCCCATCTTATCTTAGGGACCTCGTAGTACCATATTACCCCATTAGAGCGCTTCGCTCTCAGACTGCAGGCTTACTTATAGTTCCTAGGGTTTGTAAGAGTAGAATGGGAGGCAGAGCCTTCAGCTTTCAGGCTCCTCTCCTGTGGAACCAGCTCCCAATTCAGATCAGGGAGACAGATACCCTCTCTACTTTTAAGATTAGGCTTAAAACTTTTCTTTTCGCTAAGGCTTATAGTTAGGGCTGGATCGGGTGACCCTGGACCATCCCTTGGTTATGTTGCTTTAGACGTAGACTGTGGGGGGGTTCCCATGATGCACTGTTTCTTTCTCTTTTTGCTCCGTATGCATCACTCTGCATTTAATCATTAGTGATGGATCTCTGCTCCCCTCCACAGCATGTCTTTTTCCTGGTTCTTTCCCTCAGCCCCAACCAGTCTCAGCAGAAGACTGCCCCTCCCTGAGCCTGGTTCTGCTGGAGGTTTCTTCCTCTTAAAAGGGAGTTTTTCCTTCCCACTGTGGCCAAGTGCTTGCTCATAGGAGGTCGTTTTGACCGTTGGGGTTTTTCATAATTATTGTATGGCCTTGCCTTGCAATGTGGAGCGCCTTGGGACAACTGTTTGTTGTGATTTGGCGCTATATAAGAAAAAAGTTGATTGATTGATTGAAAACCATTATCGGACTAATTATGTTCTGATAAATTTTTGTCCGATAATTTTCAGACCGATAACGTGGTAAACAAAGCTGAACAGCTACAAACAAGAGGTGAGCGGATCGATCCTAATATCGATAATATCGATACCAATGTTGGTATTGATACTGAATGATCCTCATGTAAAAAAATCAATACTCAAGCTTTTTTGCTCTCCTGCACACACTGACTGCTGTGCACGCAGATTCATCAAAGTATACTCTGTGTCTGTTAGAGCAGCGCTGCACTGTGTCACACAACACAGAGTCGCGCACCCTTGTATTGTGGTTTTTCAGCCCTCTACCTCAGGAGATTTTGTTTTAAGTTGTGTGGAGTGATTTTTTAAACAAAAATGTTGATTGTGATAATAAAGTATTTTGCTGTCACGTACAATGTTTGGCAAAATTCTATCCCAGGTCTTTTGGATCCTTTGGATCTATGAAGCTTTAATACGAAAAAGTATCAGTAGCGGTGATACTGGGCCTGTATTTACTTGGTATCGGATCAATACCAAAATTCCCAGTATCACCCACCTCTACGACAAACTCTTATAAAATTTAAAATCAGTTGAGCACCTACCTGTTAAATGTTTTGTAGCAGATGTGTAGTTCTACCCTCTGCAGAAAGAGGAGAGTTGCTTCTCGAAGAAACCGCTCTATCCTCTGCAGGCAAAGGAGAACTGGTCACAGAAAAAAACTAATTTCTTTTAACCCCATAATGATACAACGGCAATATCACCCAAGTCATCCAGAGGCATACATTTTTAACTTATGGTTCAAATTTTAACCAAAGTAAATTCTGAAAAGTTATTTAAATTAACGTCATGTCTGAAGTTTTATAAAGTGAAAATCAATCAATCAATCAATCAATTTTTTTATATAGCGCCAAATCACAACAAACAGTTGCCCCAAGGCGCTTTATATTGTAAGGCAAGGCCATACAATAATTATGTAAAACCCCAACGGTCAAAACAACCCCCTGTGAGCAAGCACTTGGCTACAGTGGGAAGGAAAAACTCCCTTTTAACAGGAAGAAACCTCCAGCAGAACCAGGCTCAGGGAGGGGCAGTCTTCTGCTGGGACTGGTTGGGGCTGAGGGAGAGAACCAGGAAAAAGACATGCTGTGGAGGGGAGCAGAGATCGATCAATAATGATTAAATGCAGAGTGGTGCATACAGAGCAAAAAGAGAAAGAAACAGTGCATCATGGGAACCCCCCAGCAGTCTACGTCTATAGCAGTATAACTAAGGGATGGTTCAGGGTCACCTGATCCAGCCCTAACTATAAGCTTTAGCAAAAAGGAAAGTTTTAAGCCTAATCTTAAAAGTAGAGAGGGTGTCTGTCTCCCTGATCTGAATTGGGAGCTGGTTCCACAGGAGAGGAGCCTGAAAGCTGAAGGCTCTGCCTCCCATTCTACTCTTACAAACCCTAGGAACTACAAGTAAGCCTGCAGTCTGAGAGCGAAGCGCTCTATTGGGGTGATATGGTACTACGAGGTCCCTAAGATAAGATGGGACCTGATTATTCAAAACCTTATAAGTAAGAAGAAGAATTTTAAATTCTATTCTAGAATTAACAGGAAGCCAATGAAGAGAGGCCAATATGGGTGAGATATGCTCTCTCCTTCTAGTCCCCGTCAGTACTCTAGCTGCAGCATTTTGAATTAACTGAAGGCTTTTTAGGGAACTTTTAGGACAACCTGATAATAATGAATTACAATAGTCCAGCCTAGAGGAAATAAATGCATGAATTAGTTTTTCAGCATCACTCTGAGACAAGACCTTTCTGATTTTAGAGATATTGCGTAAATGCAAAAAAGCAGTCCTACATATTTGTTTAATATGCGCTTTGAATGACATATCCTGATCAAAAATGACTCCAAGATTTCTCACAGTATTACTAGAGGTCAGGGTAATGCCATCCACAGTAAGGATCTGGTTAGACACCATGTTTCTAAGATTTGTGGGGCCAAGTACAATAACTTCAGTTTTATCTGAGTTTAAAAGCAGGAAATTAGAGGTCATCCATGTCTTTATGTCTGTAAGACAATCCTGCAGTTTAGCTAATTGGTGTGTGTCCTCTGGCTTCATGGATAGATAAAGCTGGGTATCATCTGCGTAACAATGAAAATTTAAGCAATACCGTCTAATAATACTGCCTAAGGGAAGCATGTATAAAGTGAATAAAATTGGTCCTAGCACAGAACCTTGTGGAACTCCATAATTAACTTTAGTCTGTGAAGAAGATTCCCCATTTACATGAACAAATTGTAATCTATTAGACAAATATGATTCAAACCACCGCAGCGCAGTGCCTTTAATACCTATGGCATGCTCTAATCTCTGTAATAAAATTTTATGGTCAACAGTATCAAAAGCAGCACTGAGGTCTAACAGAACAAGCACAGAGATGAGTCCACTGTCCGAGGCCATAAGAAGATCATTTGTAACCTTCACTAATGCTGTTTCTGTACTATGATGAATTCTAAAACCTGACTGAAACTCTTCAAATAGACCATTCCTCTGCAGATGATCAGTTAGCTGTTTTACAACTACCCTTTCAAGAATTTTTGAGAGAAAAGGAAGGTTGGAGATTGGCCTATAATTAGCTAAGATAGCTGGGTCAAGTGATGGCTTTTTAAGTAATGGTTTAATTACTGCCACCTTAAAAGCCTGTGGTACATAGCCAACTAACAAAGATAGATTGATCATATTTAAGATCGAAGCATTAAATAATGGTAGGGCTTCCTTGATCAGCCTGGTAGGAATGGGGTCTAATAAACATGTTGATGGTTTGGATGAAGTAACTAATGAAAATAACTCAGACAGAACAATCGGAGAGAAAGAGTCTAACCAAATACAGGCATCACTGAAAGCAGCCAAAGATAACGATACGTCTTTGGGATGGTTAATATTATTAGTATATTATTATATTTATTATTATTACTAATATTATTAATATTATTTAAAATATTAGATATATGTTTTAGTTTTAAAGTAATGCGCTAATTTTTAAGGTTTTAGTGTAGACAGGCTGTGTCCTAGTGCATTATGGGTAGGATAGGGTAATCTCTGTATGTTCACGGCATGAAAAATGCATTTGAGACACTCTGATCAGGCTCCACGCACAACAGCATTAAACTCTCGTGCCTAAAACTCTCGTGAATATGTTCTGTGGGTTTATAGACATTATTGTGTTTGCGTTTATTAAATTCCAGGCATCTTAAACGTAGCAGCAGACACAGATTAACTGGAATTTTGTTTTGGCAACTCTCTACTGCCATCTACTGGCCAGTAGTGTTCATGCCAGTATTCAAACTGAAGCTGGGTTGATATTTTCAATCACTGTACTCGGTTCCAGCTCAGCTGTACCACAGAACCGCACGGTGTAAAAATTCAGAGCACACAATTTATGTTCTCAAACACATTCTAAGTCCAAAAACCACATGTCGGACTCGTGTTTCCAGAAGCAAAACATAAATAGAAGCTTTTTTCAAACTTAATTTACAAAAACACTCGATGGGAGACATCAAAGTAAAAAAAAAAAAAAACAAAACAAAAAAAAAATATTACAAGACAGGTCTGCGGTGTTTGCACAGGCACAGTGCGAGAGGTGGTCGTGAGATGTTAAATGCAGCTCGTTACTCCATGTATACTAAATGATGCAGGACGCGTGATTAACCTGAATCTCGGTGCGATCCAAAAATTCTTGCACGAATTAAAAATCAGCTGATAAAGGGCCAAAACTCGCACTGGCACCAGTAGATCATGGCTGTGTTCTATTTATTTTGACAATGGTTATATCAGACAGTTATCAAATTACAACTTAGCTTTTTTTTTTTTTTTTTTGAAAATGCCTTTTTTTGGCATATTTTACAAAAGCACATTTATCTGTAAACACCAACACATGACACACCACACATTCATGTGTTGGTTTACATAGAATGAATAAACCAATCAGTGTTGCGGAGGCACATTTTACCCAGAATTCCATCTGTCTGTGTTTGTTACAAAACTTCAGAATTAGTGCATTATTCAACATTAAAAGATATATGTTATATCTTAACTTTGCACAAATGACAGAGTATTCATTTTATTTATACACCAAACCATAAGTCAGCATTGCTTTACTTTCCAAGACGTCCGCCTGACAGCAGCGCTGTGATTGGGTAGATGGTTGAGCTTTGTTGCTCCTCTCAATTGCTTCTGTGCTGGAAGCCATGTAGTAAACTGGAGCTTCCAGCAGGGGGCAGGATGCTCAAAGACAGAAGTGCTGACTCGTTTGGGTTTGTTGTTGCCTTTGATGCTTTCAGAAGCGATTGTGGTTTTAAAACTCAAAATCAGCTTGTTAGTAGTTGCAAGTGTACCGGAGACAATACTGGAATTTATCGGTTATCTGTAACTTCCGATAGATTTTTGGGTGGTTTATTGTTTTAACTTTGTCAAAGATAACGTTTCAGTTATCGGATTATCTGTTATTGAAGTTAATTTTTTGGTTATCTGTGCCCACCACTGCACACCCCCATACCATCACAGATGCTGGCTTTTGAACTTTGCAGTGGTAACAATCATTTTTCTCTTGTGTCCGGAGGTCATGGCATCCATGAGTTCCAAAAACAATTTGAAATGTGGACTCATCAGACCACAGCACACTTTTCCACTTTGCATCTCTCCATTTCAAATGACCTCGGGCCCAGAGAAGGCAGCAGCATTTCTGGATGTTGTTGATGTATGGCTTTTGCTTTGCATGGTAGAGTTTTAACTTGCACTTGTAGATGTAGTGACAAACTGAGTTAACTGACAATGCTTTTCTGAAGTGTTTCTGAGCCCACGCGGTAAGATCCTTTACACAGTGATGTCAGTTTTTAATGCAGTGCCACCTGTTGGATCGAAGGTCACGGGCATTCAATGTTGGTTTTCAGCCTTCCTGCTTATGTGTAGAAAGTTCTCCAGATTCTCTGAATCTTCTGATTATATTATGGACTGTAGATGATGGAATCCTTAAATTCCTTGCAGTTGAATGTTGACAAATGTTAAACTGTTGGGCTATTTTTTTACGCAGTTGTTCACAAAGGGATGATCCTCGCCCCATCTTTGCTTGTGAACGGCTGAGACTTTGGGGATGCTCCTTTTATAACCAATCATGACACTCACCTGTTTCCAGTGAACCTGTTCACCTGTGGAATGTTCCAAACAGGTGTTCGTTGAGCATTCATCAACTTTCCTAGTCTTTTGTTGCCACTGTCCCAACTTTTTTGAAATGTGTTGCAGGTATCCATTTCAAAATGAGAAAATTTTTGCACAAAAACAAGGTTTATCAGTTTGAACATTAAATATCTTGTCTTTGTGGTGTATTCAATTGAATATAGGTTCAAGAGGATTTGCAAATCATTGTATTCTGTTTTTATTTACATTTCACACAACGTCTCAACTTCACTGGAATTGGGGTTGTAGTTCAGAATTAGAAGTATTCCACCTTGGTGGTGTGATGCTATCTTAGACAATAAGCATGCATTATTGGCTACAA
>NW_022986356.1:0-72932 GCF_902500255.1 Thalassophryne amazonica | reverse complement strand
GTTCTTGTCTGTTTCAGTCAGGTTTTAGAATTCATCATAGTACAGAAACAGCATTAGTGAAGGTTACAAATGATCTTCTTATGGCCTCAGTGGACTCAACTCTGTGCTTGTCCTGTTAGACCTCAGTGCTGCTTTTGATACTGTTGACCATAAAATTTTATTACAGAGATTAGAGCATGCCATAGGTATTAAAGGCACTGCACTGGTTTGAATCATATTTATCTAATATATTACAATTTGTTCATGTAAATGGGGAGTCTTCTTCACCGACTAAGGTTAATTATGGAGTTCCACAAGGTTCCGTGCTAGGACCAATTTTATTCACTTTATACATGCTTCCCTTAGGCAGTATTATTAGACGGCATTGCTTAAATTTTCATTGTTACACAGATGATACCCAGCTTTATCTATCCATGAAGCCAGAGGACACACACCAATTAGCTAAACTGCAGGAATGTCTTACAGACATAAAGACATGGATGACCTCTAATTTCCTGCTTTTAAATTCAGATAAAACTGAAGTTATTGTACTTGGCCCCACAAATCTTAGAAACATGGTGTCTAACCAGATCCTTACTCTGGATGGCATTACCCTGACCTCTAGTAATACTGTGAGAAATCTTGGAGTCATTTTTGATCAGGATATGTCATTCAATGCGCATATTAAGCAAATATGTAGGACTGCTTTTTTGCATTTGTGCAATATCTCTAAATTAGAAAGGTCTTGTCTCAGAGTGATGCTGAAAAACTAATTCATGCATTTATTTCCTCTAGGCTGGACTATTGTAATTCATTATTATCAGGTTGTCCTAAAAGTTCCCTGAAAAGCCTTCACTTAATTCAAAATGCTGCAGCTAGAGTACTGACGGGGACTAGAAGGAGAGAGCATATTTCACCCATATTGGCCTCTCTTCATTGGCTCCCTGTTAATTCTAGAATAGAATTTAAAATTCTTCTTCTTACTTATAAGGTTTTGAATAATCAGGTCCCATCTTAAGGACCTCACAGTACCATATCACCCCAATAGAGCGCTTCGCTTTCAGACTGCAGGCTTACTTGTAGTTCCTAGGGTTTGTAAGAGTAGAATGGGAGGCAGAGCCTTCAGCTTTCAGGCTCCTCTCCTGTGGAACCAGCTCCCAATTTGGATCAGGAAGACAGACACCCTCTCTACTTTTAAGATTAGGCTTAAAACTTTCCTTTTTGCTAAAGCTTATAGTTAGGGCTGGATCAGGTGACCCTGAACCATCCCTTAGTTATGCTGCTATAGACTAAGACTGCTGGGGGGTTCCCATGACGCACTGAGTGTTTCTTTCTCTTTTTGCTCTGTATGCACCACTCTGCATTTAATCATTAGTGATTGATCTCTGCTCCCCTCCACAGCATGTCTTTTTCCTGGTTCTCTCCCTCAGCCCCAACCAGTCCCAGGAGAAGACTGCCCCTCCCTGAGCCTGGTTCTGCTGGAGGTTTCTTCCTGTTAAAAGGGAGTTTTCCTTCCCACTGTCGCCAAGTGCTTGCTCACAGGGGGTCGTTTTGACCGTTGGGGTTTTTCTGTAATTATTGTATGGCTTTTGCCTTACAATATAAAGTGCCTTGGGGCAACTGTTTGTTGTGATTTGGCGCTATATAAATAAAATTGATTTGATTTGATTTGTCAAGATTTCTTTTTGTGGGGGATACCTGCATTCAGGCAGGCAGGGTTCCATTGCCGGCTCCTCTTCTCCAACATTGCTCTCCTCAGCGTCATCACTGACATTTGCAAAATGCTCACCCATGATTTGAAATAGGTGCCACTTGGCAAGGCACTTATGGATACACGCTTGCTTTCCTATCGCACAATGGCAGTGCCATGTATTTTTGACTAAGTCGCACATCAACATAATTCTGCCAAAGTGGTTGCTGTAGGACAGGTGGGGCTCACAGACACAGACACCATGTGGAAGAACTTCCCACTTCAACTTGAATGCTGAAGGGGAGGCCTTCTTCTCTTGCTGCACCTTGTTTCTGAAGACATTTTTTTTTTTCCTCTTCACTAAACCACTTCCTTCAGATGGATTTTAGAGGGGAGAGCAGGTGGACAGTACTTCAGTGACTGTATGTGGGCACAGTCATATGTAACAAAACCACTCCTGTGCATTACTTACTAATACCGTCGTCCACTGCACATCTAAGTTGGTGGTTTGAGCCAGATGTTTTTTTTCTGGACGTGAATAGGCCCACTGTTGCTGTTAAATGATTTTAAAACAGCCTATATGCCCATATCACTGTCCAGACACTCACACGGTAAATGGTGATCCAGTCTTATATGCTCTTTGAGAATCGGGTGCATTTTGTTTTTTCTTATTCGAAACAACTGCACATATTGTGCACTGCACACGTTTCACTTCAGATGACCTGCCAGCTGTTTTTAATTGTTTGTGGAGTCACGCCTCATTCTGCACAGTGTGAGTCTGGGGCAGGTGTTGTGGCCTTTGGTTTGAACCCTGTACATTCTCAGAATGGCATTGTAGAGGATGACGTGTGCTGAAGTGCTTCATTAGGTTGTTCTTCCTTAGAAAAGTGATGCCACAACCACAGCAGTGGTAGTGACTCTCCTTCTGCAGCCCAAACTGCATCTGTACATCACATACTCTGGAAAAAAGTAAAAAAAAAATAGCTGGCTCACATAACATAAAACAGCTGCTTAGTTAATGTGACATAAGCAACTGACCATCTGTAACTTAATGTCATCACTAATAACATTACTTTTATAATTTCATAAACCATCAACAGAAACTTCATTAAAGTTTCAATCCAGAGTTATTTAAGGGAAGGCCATGATATAAGGTAGGATGCAATATATGTTACAAGCTTTGTGCAATGCAGGTATGAGGCAGTGTACAAAAAAAGTCCACAGTTGTGATTCTGTGATGTTTTACTTGAATACTTCAAGGAGCTTTTTAAATTATTTAGACTTGAGTACATGTCTGTGAGTGGGTGTGAGTAGTGTTTATATTGTGTAAACATGATTTTGATTTTATGTGTACCCATACCAGACCCATGGCTTTCCAAAGACAAATTTCTCCACTCTGCAAACAACAAAAGTCTGTCTGTCTGTCTGTCTGTCCATACGTACGTCCATGATGAACATGACTTTGAGCAGGTGGGATGAGTTCAGTGAAATCACCTGCTGGAGTCAGTGGCTGCCAGGAAAACCTGAACCCTCTTGGCCCTTTCTGGAGCAGTTTGGACACCGCTGGTCTCAAACATACCTCTGTGACTATCCACCGTCTTTAAATGACTCTCCATATGAGTTTCCACTCTGGCGTAGTCACCCTTGTAGAGTGAACAAAAAGGACAGTGAAGAAGTGTGCATCCTGGGTCTGGACATCTTTGTATATGCGGCTTCTGACCGCTAGCAATACTGAAAGATGTAACTACAGTAAAAGGAAGAAAGATATGGAGAAAATGAAGCTAACAGATTTTTACCATCCTGTTAACTGCTATTTGAACTTGCTGCATTGACTAACATGTTCAACAAACAAGAAACACAAATGCATGATGTTCTTTAAAGCTTCACTTTGAATGGCATTTAGACAAACAACGTTCGTTTTATGTTTTTAATGTTACCACCAAAACACAATGCCTAGTTTTATGAGCATTTAGCTAAATTTCCTGCACAATCATCCTTTGTAACAATGTATTCCTCCGTTCTGGCTAGCTGGATCTAGAACTACAGTTAATGCGACCTATCGATACCTAACGTCATGGCTTATTTATAACGGTACTTTGTATTGCTATGCCATGCCAACGTTAGCAAACTTCTTAACGTTAGCAAAATCTTAAATGGGCTCCTCCGATATCGTCGGTCTGCGGCCAAAACGAGCACATGATATGTAGAAAAGAACACTTTACAATTCAAACTCTACAAATAAATAATACTTACGGACATAACCTCTCGTCACAGAGTGTTTTTTCGTTGAAGACACAGAAAGAGTGTTAGCAGACTTTTCCTGAGAAAGAAGCATAAAAGTGGAAATTACGTCTTTCCCAAAATACAGCACAAAACTCTTTCTGATTGGCTGATTAAATGCTAATGGGAATGTATATTGGGGTGTTTCTGTGGCTCGTCAGTAACGCCCAACCGCAGCCGGACTCTCCTCGGCGAAGGTGAGGTGGTTGAGCAAGTGGAGAGAGAGACAGAGAGGTCCATCCAAACGGGAGGGCGAGTGGAAAAAGGACGGGATGAAACGCTCTAAACTGTGAGAAAAGTAGGAGTTTTTAAACGATCTGAAACAGCCTTTAACATTTGGAAAAAGTGTTTGTTGGTTGCAAGATATTTTTTCTTCTGTGTAAGTGCATTTTGGACACCAGTCACCCTTGTTTGAACTGGCTGCATTTAGCTTTAACTATCCGTTAGCATCATGGCTAATGAGTTGCTAACATGTGCTGAGTAATAGAGACAGACACAGGAAGCACTCAACGGTGTCTGGACAGGAAAAGCACAACATCTGGCTCTGAAGGAGCCCAACTGTTTTTTTCACTGATGGTGAGGCAGAGGAGAACATTTGGTTGCCCCTTTCATCGCCACCTGGACGAGATCTGTCCACTTTCATCACCAAATGGACGAGGTCTGTCCACTTTCATCGCCACCTGGACGAGATCTGTCCACTTTCATCACCACCTGGACAAGGTCTGTCCACTTTCATCGCCACCTGGACGAGGTCTGTCCACTTTCATCACCACCTGGACAAGGTCTGTCCACTTTCATCGCCACCTGGACGAGGTCTGTCCACTTTCATCGCCACCTGGATGAGGTCTGTCCACTTTCATCACCAAATGGATGAGGTTTGTCCACTTTCATCGCCACCTGGACGAGGTCTGTCTACTTGAATTGCAACCTGGACGAGGTCTGTCCACTTTCATCGCCACCTGGATGAGGTCTGTCCACTTGAATCGCCACCTGGACGAGGTCTGTCCACTTTCATCGCCACCTGGACGAGGTCTGTCCACTTTCATCACCAAATGGACGAGGTCTGTCCACTTTCATCATCAAATGGACGAGGTCTGTCCACTTGAATCGCAACCTGGATGAGGTCTGTCCACTTTCATCACCAAATGGACGAGGTCTGTCCACTTTCATCGCCACCTGGACGAGGTCTGGCCACTTGAATCGCAACCTGGATGAGGTCTGTCCACTTTCATCACCACCTGGACAAGGTCTGTCCACTTTCATCACCAAATGGACGAGGTCTGTCCACTTTCATCATCAAATGGACGAGGTCTGTCCACTTTCATCGCCAACTGGACGAGGTCTGTCCACTTTCATCGCCACCTGGATGAGGTCTGTCCACTTTCATCACCAAATGGACGAGGTCTGTCCACTTTCATCATCAAATGGACGAGGTCTGTCCACTTGAATCGCAACCTGGATGAGGTCTGTCCACTTTCATCACCAAATGGACGAGGTCTGTCCACTTTCATCGCGACCTGGACGAGGTCTGTCCACTTGAATCGCCACCTGGACGAGGTCTGGCCACTTGAATCGCAACCTGGATGAGGTCTGTCCACTTTCATCACCACCTGGACGAGGTCTGTCCACTTTCATCGCCACCTGGATGAGGTCTGTCCACTTTCATCACCAAATGGACGAGGTCTGTCCACTTTCATCATCAAATGGACGAGGTCTGTCCACTTGAATCGCAACCTGGATGAGGTCTGTCCACTTCATCACCAAATGGACGAGGTCTGTCCACTGTCATCGCGACCTGGACGAGGTCTGTCCACTTGAATCGCCACCTGGACGAGGTCTGGCCACTTGAATCGCAACCTGGATGAGGTCTGTCCACTTTCATCACCACCTGGACGAGGTCTGTCCACTTTCATCGCCAACTGGATGAGGTCTGTCCACTTGAATCGCAACCTGGATGAGGTCTGTTCACTTGAATCGCAAGCTGGATGAGGTCTGTCCACTTTCATCACCAAATGGATGAGGTTTGTCCACTTTCATCGCCACCTGGACGAGGTCTGTCTACTTTCATCGCCACCTGGATGAGGTCTGTCCACTTGAATCGCAACCTGGATGAGGTCTGTCCACTTTCATCACCAAATGGACGAGGTCTGTCCACTTTCATCGCCACCTGGACGAGGTCTGGCCACTTGAATCGCAACCTGGATGAGGTCTGTCCACTTTCATCACCAAATGGACAAGGTCTGTCCACTTTCATTGCCACCTGGACGAGGTCTGGCCACTTTCATCACCAAATGGACGAGGTCTGTCCACTTTCATCGCCACCTGGACGAGGTCTGGCCACTGGAATCGCAACCTGGATGAGGTCTGTCCACTTTCATCACCACCTGGACGAGGTCTGTCCTCTTTCATCGCCAACTGGATGAGGTCTGTCCACTTTCATCACCAAATGGATGAGGTTTGTCCACTTTCATCGCCACCTGGACGAGGTCTGTCTACTTTCATCGCCACCTGGATGAGGTCTGTCCACTTTCATCACCAAATGGATGAGGTTTGTCCATTTTCATCGCCACCTGGACGAGGTGTGTCTACTTGAATTGCAACCTGGATGAGGTCTGTCCACTTTCATCACCAAATGGATGAGGTCTGTCCACTTTCATCACCAAATGGATGAGGTTTGTCCATTTTCATTGCCACCTGGACGAGGTGTGTCTACTTGAATTGCAACCTGGATGAGGTCTGTCCACTTTCATCACCAAATGGATGAGGTCTGTCCACTTTCATTGCCACCTGGACGAGGTCTGTCCACTTTCATCATCAAATGGACGAGGTGTGGACCGTTATCGGACATAACAGTAAGGAGGTGCTCGAACTCTCAGCCTTTGGTGAGTGACCATCTGTTTTGTTGCTCAAATGACTGAAGAGATAATAGCACCATTTTGACTTAATTACACGTCCCATCGAATCTGTCTTCAGGCCTGCACCGGGGGTTAGTTTTATACAGACGTTTTTAGTTTGTTTGTTTTATTGCCGGCTATTTGTCTTTTTTTTATGTGTGGGCCCACAAGAGAAGACATACATCAGTTTAAAATAGTTCTGATTTGTTAGAGATAACACAGCCAGCTTTAAACGGGTACTTAAACTGTGATCTTTTTCTTATTTTTGGAGATGTAATTTGATTCACCAAAGTACTCCCAACACACCAACTTGAGAATGGAGGATGCTGATTTTGCATTTGTTTTATATTTGTTTAGTTATTGGTGTTGAATAAATTAGTTCCCATGAGTTCATATATAGTTTCTCTTTTTGGTCTGATAATAGTGTTTTTCATAAGGTTATGGTAAAAGAATAATCCTATCGCAGTTTACTCTCACACAAATATTATTAAAGGACATTCTATTAAAGGGTGACAGCAGTCAAACAAGCTAGCAGGGTTAATTTAACGAATCTGGGGCGCTGTATCCGAAAGTACCGGATACCTTAGGAAGAGCTACACAAATGGAGGCACCGCTGGGATCCCATTAACTAGCTTGAGAGGATTAGTCTGTCATTCTTAATACATTCCTTTAAATCTTGAGTTTAGTTTTTCCAATTTTCTAACCCGTCATTAGTCCAAGTTTTGTTTGGATAATGCATAGCTGTTGCAAAGTTATTACATAAAATAAGAAACAAGAAGAGGCAGCATGTCACTTCTAGAAAACTGGTGTAAAGGGGAGGGATTAGAGGTAGTCCATGCACTAGTGGTAAAGTTGGTCCCCTTGGATACAACAGTGGAGGACATCGAGGAGACATTGTCAACCATAAAAGCCCTGGGAAGAGGGAGGGTCAGATGAAGGATGTTTAATCCTCAGTCACAGTTGCTAATGGTGTTGTGCAAATGTAGTGAAAAAGTCAACCCAAAGGCCATCCCTCTGGATGTACCCCCGTTAAAGGAGGTGAACTTTGGACACTGCATGGGCCAACAGAGGAAATGCTGGTACAGGAGATGTGAGGTTAAACCTACCCCACCCAACCAATGATGGCCCCCCACCAACAGGAGACACAACTGAACCAGAGACACTAATCTCGGACTCAGTGCCAGAGGTTCTGCAGAATCCATTATACGTGCTTTGGGAGTGTTGAGATCCCAGCTGCAACATCTATTTTTAGAAAGGAAACAGTCCAGACTTTCCTTCTTTTCATTTTCTGTTCTTTTCTTTTACTAATAAACAAACAAAACAAGGCATGACAAAAAAGTAACTGCTGCATCGTACGTACTTTCAGAAGCTTCTAGAAATTCTTCTTCTTCCTTTTGTGGGTTCAAGACAGCATTTTCATTTTACATGAAACACAAGCGCCATCTAGTGTTCAAAAAAATCTCATAGATATCAATGTAAATAGATTGTTTAAACCCAAAAAATGAACTTGTCATAAAAATAGGCTGTTTTTTTTTTTTTTTTTTTAACTGTACCCTTTTTAATATGAAACATTACAAATCCTTTTCTTATTTATTCAACCTGTAAATATGAACTTATTTTTTTTCACAAATATTCAACATCCTCCCCCCCAAAAAAAGACAGTTCAAGCATTTACTTCCAAGGGGTACAGTAACTGAACAGGTCTTTTTAACATTGCCCCAGTTGGAGTGCGCACAGAGCATGATCGATCAAGCGCCTTGGGGCAACTGTTTGTTGTGATTTGGCGCTATATAAATAAAATTGATTGATTGATTGATTGATCGAACAAGTCCATCTCTTCCTGGGAACACTTCTGTCACAAGTCAATCAATCAATCAATTTTTTTATATAGCGCCAAATCACAACAAACAGTTGCCCCAAGGCGCTTTATATTGTAAGGCAAGGCCATACAATAATTATGTAAAACCCCAACGGTCAAAACAACCCCCTGTGAGCAAGCACTTGGCTACAGTGGGAAGGAAAAACTCCCTTTTAACAGGAAGAAACCTCCAGCAGAACCAGGCTCAGGGAGGGGCAGTCTTCTGCTGGGACTGGTTGGGGCTGAGGGAGAGAATCAGGAAAAAGACATGCTGTGGAGGGGAGCAGAGATCGATCACTAATGATTAAATGCAGAGTGGTGCATACAGAGCAAAAGAGAAAGAAACACTCAGTGCATCATGGGAACCCCCCAGCAGTCTACGTCTATAGCAGCATAACTAAGGGATGGTTCAGGGTCACCTGATCCAGCCCTAACTATAAGCTTTAGCGAAAAGGAAAGTTTTAAGCCTAATCTTAAAAGTAGAGAGGGTGTCTGTCTCCCTGATCTGAATTGGGAGCTGGTTCCACAGGAGAGGAGCCTGAAAGCTGAAGGCTCTGCCTCCCATTCTACTCTTACAAACCCTAGGAACTACAAGTAAGCCTGCAGTCTGAGAGCGAAGCGCTCTATTGGGGTGATATGGTACTACGAGGTCCCTAAGATAAGATAGGACCTGATTATTCAAAACCTTATAAGTAAGAAGAAGAATTTTAAATTCTATTCTAGAATTAACAGGAAGCCAATGAAGAGAGGCCAATATGGGTGAGATATGCTCTCTCCTTCTAGTCCCCGTCAGTACTCTAGCTGCAGCATTTTGAATTAACTGAAGGCTTTTTAGGGAACTTTTAGGACAACCTGATAATAATGAATTACAATAGTCCAGCTTAGAGGAAAAAAATGCATGAATTACTTTTTCAGCATCACTCTGAGACAAGAGGTCATCCATGTCTTTATGTCTGTAAGACAATCCTGCAGTTTAGCTAATTGGTGTGTGTCCTCTGGCTTCATGGATAGATAAAGCTGGGTATTATCTGCGTAACAATGAAAATTTAAGCAATACCGTCTAATAATACTGCCTAAGGGAAGCATGTATAAAGTGAATAAAATTGGTCCTAGCACAGAACCTTGTGGAACTCCATAATTAACTTTAGTCTGTGAAGAAGATTCCCCATTTACATGAACAAATTGTAATCTATTAGACAAATATGATTCAAACCACCGCAGCGCAGTGCCTTTAATACCTATGGCATGCTCTAATCTCTGTAACAAAATTTTATGGTCAACAGTATCAAAAGCAGCACTGAGGTCTAACAGAACAAGCACAGAGATGAGTCCACTGTCCGAGGCCATAAGAAGATCATTTGTAACCTTCACTAATGCTGTTTCTGTACTATGATGAATTCTAAAACCTGACTGAAACTCTTCAAATAGACCATTCCTCTGCAGATGATCAGTTAGCTGTTTTACAACTACCCTTTCAAGAATTTTTTGAGAGAAAAGGAAGGTTGGAGATTGGCCTATAATTAGCTAAGATAGCTGGGTCAAGTGATGGCTTTTTAAGTAATGGTTTAATTACTGCCACCTTAAAAGCCTGTGGTACATAGCCAACTAACAAAGATAGATTGATCATATTTAAGATCAAAGCATTAAATAATGGTAGGGCTTCCTTGAGCAGCCTGGTAAGAATGGTGTCTAATAAACATGTTGATGGTTTGGATGAAGTAACTAATGAAAATAACTCAGACAGAACAATCGGAGAGAAAGAGTCTAACCAAATACCGGCATCACTGAAAGCAGCCAAAGATAACGATACGTCTTTGGGATGGTTATGAGTAATTTTTCTCTAATAGTTAAAATTTTGTTAGCAAAGAAAGTCATGAAGTCATTACTAGTTAAAGTTAATGGAATACTCAGCTCAATAGAGCTCTGACTCTTTGTCAGCCTGGCTACAGTGCTGAAAAGAAACCTGGGGTTGTTCTTATTTTCTTCAATTAGTGATGAGTAGAAAGATGTCCTAGCTTTACGGAGGGCTTTTTTATAGAGCAACAGACTCTTTTTCCAGGCTAAGTGAAGATCTTCTAAATTAGTGAGACGCCATTTCCTCTCCAACTTACGGGTTATCTGCTTTAAGCTACGAGTTTGTGAGTTATACCATGGAGTCAAGCACTTCTGATTTAAAGCTCTCTTTTTTTAGAGGAGCTACAACATCCAAAGTTGTCTTCAATGAGGATGTAAAACTATTGACGAGATACTCTATCTCACTTACAGAGTTTAGGTAGCTACTCTGCACTGTGTTGGTATATGGCATTAGAGAACATAAAGAAGGAATCATATCCTTAAACCTAGTTACAGCGCTTTCTGAAAGACTTCTAGTGTAATGAAACTTATTCCCCACTGCTGGGTAGTCCATCAGAGTAAATGTAAATGTTATTAAGAAATGATCAGACAGAAGGGAGTTTTGAGGGAATACTGTTAATTCTTCTATTTCCATACCATAAGTCAGAACAAGATCTAAGATATGATTAAAGTGGTGGGTGGACTCATTTACTTTTTGAGCAAAGCCAATAGAGTCTAATAATAGATTAAATGCAGTGTTGAGGCTGTCATTCTCAGCATCTGTGTGGATGTTAAAATCGCCCACTATAATTATCTTATCTGAGCTAAGCACTAAGTCAGACAAAAGGTCTGAAAATTCACAGAGAAACTCACAGTAACGACCAGGTGGACGATAGATAATAACAAATAAAACTGGTTTTTGGGACTTCCAATTTGGATGGACAAGACTAAGAGTCAAGCTTTCAAATGAATTAAAGCTCTGTCTGGGTTTTTGATTAATTAATAAGCTGGAATGGAAGATTGCTGCTAATCCTCCGCCTCGGCCCGTGCTACGAGCATTCTGACAGTTAGTGTGACTCGGGGGTGTTGACTCATTTAAACTAACATATTCATCCTGCTGTAACCAGGTTTCTGTAAGGCAGAATAAATCAATATGTTGATCAATTATTATATCATTTACCAACAGGGACTTAGAAGAGAGAGACCTAATGTTTAATAGATCACATTTAACTGTTTTAGTCTGTGGTGCAGTTGAAGGTGCTATATTATTTTTTCTTTTTGAATTTTTATGCTTAAATAGATTTTTGCTGGTTATTGGTAGTCTGGGAGCAGGCACCGTCTCTACGGGGATGGGGTAATGAGGGGATGGCAGGGGGAGAGAAGCTGCAGAGAGGTGTGTAAGACTACAACTCTGCTTCCTGGTCCCAACCCTGGATAGTCACAGTTTGGAGGATTTAAGAAAATTGGCCAGATTTCTAGAATGAGAGCTGCTCCATTCAAAGTGGGATGGATGCCGTCTCTCCTAACAAGACCAGGTTTTCCCCAGAAGCTTTGCCAATTATCTATGAAGCCCACCTCATTCGTTGGTTCTTTGTCCCGGGGCGGTAGGTGATCCAGAAGTCAAAACGCCCGAAGAACAGCGACCAGCGGGCTTGCCTGGGGTTCAGACGCTTCGCGGTCTGGATGTACTCCAGGTTCCGATGGTCCGTGAAAACTGTAAATGGTACCGATGCTCCCTCCAACAGGTGTCTCCACTCTTCAAGAGCCTCCTTCACCGCAAGAAGTTCCCGATTGCCGACGTCATAGTTCCGTTCAGCTGGGGTCAACCTGCGGGAAAAGTAGGCACATGGATGGAGAACCTTGTCGGACTCCCCGCTCTGGGATAGCACGGCTCCTATCCCTGAGTCAGAGGCATCCACTTCAACAACAAACTGGCGCTTGGGATCGGGCTGCACCAGAACTGGTGCAGTTGAGAACCGGCGTTTCAACTCCCTAAACGCGGCTTCGCACCGATCCGACCAGGTGAAGGGGACTTTTGTGGAGGTCAGGGCTGTCAGGGGGCTAACTACCTGACTGTAGCCCTTGATGAACCTCCGGTAGAAATTTGCAAAACCGAGGAACTGTTGTAGTTTCCTACGGTTCGTTGGTTGGGGCCAATCTCTCACCGCCGCAACCTTGGCCGGATCAGGGGCGACGGAGTTGGAGGAGATTATGAACCCCAAGAAGGACAAAGAAGTGCGGTGGAACTCACACTTCTCGCCCTTCACAAACAGCCGGTTCTCCAACAACCGCTGTAGGACCTGACGTACATGCTTAACATGGGTCTCAGGATCCGGAGAAAAAATGAGTATATCGTCTAGATATACGAAGACAAACCGATGCTGGAAGTCCCGCAAGACGTCATTAACCAATGCTTGGAACGTCGCGGGCGCATTGGTGAGGCCGAACGGCATGACCAGGTACTCAAAGTGACCTAATGGGGTGTTAAATGCCGTCTTCCACTCGTCTCCCTCCCGGATCCGAACCAGGTGATAAGCATTCCTAAGATCCAATTTTGTGAAAATTTGGGCTCCATGCAGGGGCGTGAACACTGAATCCAACATAGGTAACGGGTATCGGTTTCGAACCGTGATCTCGTTCAGCCCTCTGTAATCAATGCATGGACGGAGTCCGCCATCCTTCTTGCCCACAAAAAAGAAACCAGCACCCATCGGGGAGGTGGAGTTCCGGATCAACCCGGCAGCTAACGAGTCCCAGATGTAGGTCTCCATTGATTCGCATTCCGGACGTGAGAGGTTGTACAGCCTGCTGGACGGGTACTCAGCGCCCGGTATCAAATCAATGGCACAATCGTACGGACGGTGCGGGGGCAGCGTGAGTGCCAGATCCTTGCTGAAGACGTCAGCAAGGTCGTGGTACTCGGCTGGCACCGCCGCCAGATTGGGGGGGGACTAAAACCTCCTCCTTAGCTGTCACACCGGGTGGAACCGAGGATCCTAAACACTCCCGGTGGCAGGTTTCGCTCCACTGAACCACAACCCCAGATGGCCAATCAATCTGGGGATTGTGTTTTAACACCCATGGAAAACCCAATATCACTCGGGAGGTAGAAGGTGTTACATAAAACACAATCTCCTCCCTTTGATTCCCAGACACCACCAATGTCACTGGCTGAGTCTGGTGTGTGATTAGTGGAAGAAGGGTGCCATCTAGTGCCCGCACCGACAATGGTGACGGTACGGCCACTAGAGGGAGCCCAACCTCCTTTGCCCATCTGCTATCCAGCAGATTTCCCTCCGACCCCGTGTCCACCAGTGCTGTGGCTTGAAGGGTTAAATCCTCACTCAGGATCGTGACTGGGATTCGTGCAGATTTACGGGGTCTCCCCGCGTGGGTATTGTGACCCACCCTTAGCCCAGTCTCTAAGGACGAGTGCTGCTGTTTTGATCGTTTGGGGCATTCTCTCTGTGTGTGCTCAGTAGAGCTGCAGAGAAAACACTCTCCATGGATCAGCCTCCTTTGTCTCTGATCTGATCGTTTTTTGGCCCTGCTCGTTTCCATAGCAACGTCAGCAGGGGGAGCTGTTGTCACGTGGAGAGCCCTGGCAGTGGAGCGTGGGGAAGTCGGCTCCCTTTCAGACCCGGGAGGAAGAGGGACGGCTTGTGCCTGACCACGCCCTTCGTCTCGCTCCCGTCGGTGTTCTGTTAATCGGTTGTCTAACCGTATAACCAGGTCGATAAGCCCATCTAAATCCCGCGGCTCGTCCTTCGCCACCAGGTGCTCCTTGAGGACCAGAGACAGTCCGTTTACAAAGGCGGCGCGGAGCGCAACAGCATTCCAGCCGGCTCGCGCTGCCGCGATGCGGAAGTCGACTGCATACTTTGCTGTGCTCCGACACCCCTGTCTTATCGACAGCAGCACACTTGAAGCGGTCTCGCCTCTATGAGGGTGGTCGAACACCTGTCGGAACTCCCTCACAAACTCAGTATAAACCGTTAGGAGCCGTGAATTCTGCTCCCAAAGCGCCGTAGCCCAGGCACGTGCCTCTCCTCGAAGCAAGTTTATAACGTAAGCCACCCGGCTGGCGTCTGATGCGTACATGACGGGACGCTGTGAAAAGACGAGCGAGCACTGCATCAAGAAGTCCGCGCACGTCTCCACACAGCCTCCGTACGGCTCCGGAGGGCTTATGTATGCTTCAGGGGAAGGTGGGGGGGGGGTCGTTGAACGACCAGCGGAATGTCTGTTTCTGGCACACGGTCAGCAGGAGGAGGTGCTGCAGCAGTGCCCTGAGCACGCGCTTCCACCTGGGCGGTGAGAGCCTCTATCCTGCGATTGAGAACACTGCTCTGCTCGGTAACTAAGTCCAACTGAGCGGCAAAGGCGGTTAAGATGTGCTGCAGCTCACCTAACACGCCTCCTGCCTGTGCACCTCGCTCTCCCATTGGCTGTTCAAGTGATGGTTGACGCCCCTCGGGATCCATGACGCTGGCCGAGAAATCCTGTTGTGAAAGTGATGTGACACGGACCCACAACAAGGGGCGTTAATGAACGGACAATGGATAAGCCAAAAAGTAACAATTTAATGTTGTGAATCGCACAACAACGTACAGACAATAACAATATGGTGGACTGTCAATCATACACCAGGTGATGTGTGGGCAGGCTCGACGATAGAAGACGCCTGGAGAGAGAAGAGCTGGATCCCCACACAGCTTCCACCAACAACGGAGCTGAAGAACACCGGAGCCACCAAGCCCTGCGCCCCAGGTGGCCGCTGTCTTCAGCAGTCAGACCCGGTACTGCTGGCAGAGAACAGAGACAGTCCAGATGAGTGTGAGGTCGCACACTCAGTAATCCCACAGTCTGTATTAAGTAAAGGAGGGAAAACCTCCACCTCCAATCACACACACTCGTGCAGCTCCTGGTCAACCACTTATCTGAGTTGGGGTGTGAGGCGAAGCCGTCGCTGTCACACCAAACGCCAATCCTCCAGATAAGGCAACACTCCAGGAAAACGGCTGCAAATAGAAGTTCAGGTTAAACACACACAGTGTCAGGCAGCAGAGAAATTACCTGAATGGTAGTTGATTTCTCGGCGAGGAGGTGGAGTTGCAGTCCGGTCTTTGTAGTGGTGGTGATGGGTGACAGCTTGTGTTGATTGATGACAGCTGTCACCTCCAGCAAAGCCGACGCTCTCTCGTGCTTGAAGCCCGCACTTCAAGCAGGGCCCCATCTTGTGGTGGTGGGCCAGCAGTACCTCCTCTTCAGCGGCCCACACAACAGCCAATTGTCTTTGGCTTCAAGCTGCTTTTGAAAGTCCTCCTTTTGGACCTCCAGCTCTTTCTTGAAGCAGTTCTTTGCTTCCAGCACCTTCAGGAATTTTTCCTTCTGGGCCTCCAGCTCCTCCTTGAAGCACTTGTCCTTGGCTTCAAGATCTCTGTTGAACTGCTTCTGCTGGGCCTCCAGCTCTTTCTTCAGCCAGTCATCTTTCGCTGCCAGCTGTTTGTTGAAGTTGGAAATTGTGTCTTCCAGCTCTTTTTTTAATCTCTCCTCTTTATCTCTAAACATGTTGTTCTTCTGTTCCAATTCTTTATTGTGGTGGTCCTCCTGGATCTTCTTCTCTGTGTTAAATTTTTCTTCCAGGGCCACCATCTCATTTGTGAAATAGTCATTTTTAGCTTTCATCTGTTTTTTGAAATTTTGTTATTTTTCCTTCAGACATTTTTCCTTCTCCGCCATCATTTTCTTAAATTCATGTTGCATGTTGGACACTTCTTTTTTGGACAGCTTTCTGACACCATCCAGTTCCCTTGTCAGAGCTTTGACATCTGCAGTTTGCTCAACCAAATACATCAGGTTGTCCTCTGTCTCTTTCTCCAGGGTTTTCTTGAGATATTTGATCTCTTCGTCCTTTTCGTGCATCCTGGTTATCCTGAAGTCCTGGGTTCACAGTTCACAGTTTGAACCCCTGTGAGATAATGCAGGTCAGTGCAAACATAATGGAACATCAAACAATTAAATATGAAAAACGTACCACTTTCTTTCTTTTATGAGTCATTCTGACAGATCTTTGATGCCAAAGGTTGTTGAAAGTTGATTCAGAATCAAGACAAATATTTCTCTGCTCACTCCAGATGATCCATGAAATTGTGAACTGTGCACACTTATAGTTAACTTTAGAGGCTTTGTGACAACAAAGACCTGATGTTTGAGGTGAAAATGTCATCACAGCACCCTGCTTCATGATGTCACTAAGCTCAGTCAAAGCTTGTTTGGTATGATAGTAGAAGGGGGTTGCCATGGATTCCAAGCAACAGCCACTCTTTATGCTTTATGATGTCACCAGTTATGTATTGCATGTGTGTATGGGGGGGAGTTGCCATGGTTACTTTTATCCAGCAACAGGCCAATCAGTGGTGACATTCATTTTTATTATTTTTCAGAGATTCAGCTCAATCTACATTTTAATAATTGTAATATTATGTTAGACCTCAGTGCTGCTTTTGATACTGTTGACCATAAAATTTTATTACAGAGATTAGAGCATGCCATAGGTATTAAAGGCACTGCGCTGCGGTGGTTTGAATCATATTTGTCTAATAGATTACAATTTGTTCATGTAAATGGGGAATCTTCTTCACAGACTAAAGTTAATTATGGAGTTCCACAAGGTTCTGTGCTAGGACCAATTTTATTCACTTTATACATGCTTCCCTTAGGCAGTATTATTAGACGGTATTGCTTAAATTTTCATTGTTACGCAGATGATACCCAGCTTTATCTATCCATGAAGCCAGAGGACACACACCAATTAGCTAAACTGCAGGATTGTCTTACAGACATAAAGACATGGATGACCTCTAATTTCCTGCTTTTAAACTCAGATAAAACTGAAGTTATTGTACTTGGCCCCACAAATCTTAGAAACATGGTGTCTAACCAGATCCTTACTCTGGATGGCATTACCCTGACCTCTAGTAATACTGTGAGAAATCTTGGAGTCATTTTTGATCAGGATATGTCATTCAAAGTGCATATTAAACAAATATGTAGGACTGCCTTTTTGCATTTACGCAATATCTCTAAAATCAGAAAGGTCTTGTCTCAGAGTGATGCTGAAAAACTAATTCATGCATTTATTTCCTCTAGGCTGGACTATTGTAATTCATTATTATCAGGTTCTCCTAAAAGTTCCCTAAAAAGCCTTCAGTTAATTCAAAATGCTGCAGCTAGAGTACTAACGGGGACTAGAAGGAGAGAGCATATCTCACCCATATTGGCCTTACTTCATTGGCTTCCTGTTAATTCTAGAATAGAATTTAAAATTCTTCTTCTTACTTATAAGGTTTTGAATAATCAGGTCCCATCTTATCTTAGGTGACCCTGAACCATCCCTTAGTTATGCTGCTATAGACGTAGACTGCTGGGGGTTCCCATGATGCACTGTGTTTCTTTCTCTTTTTGCTCTGTATGCACCACTCTGCATTTAATCATTAGTGATCGATCTCTGCTCCCCTCCACAGCATGTCTTTTTCCTGGTTCTCTCCCTCAGCCCCAACCAGTCCCAGCAGAAGACTGCCCCTCCCTGAGCCTGGTTCTGCTGGAGGTTTCTTCCTGTTAAAAGGGAGTTTTTCCTTCCCACTGTAGCCAAGTGCTTGCTCACAGGGGGTCGTTTTGACCGTTGGGGTTTTACATAATTATTGTATGGCCTTGCCTTACAATATAAAGCGCCTTGGGGCAACTGTTTGTTGTGATTTGGCGCTATATAAAAAAATTGATTGATTGATTGATTGATAATATTGATTATTTAATTAGGTTTTCAGTTAGTTAATCAGCTGCTTCCCCTGAGCCATAAGAACTGACCCCTGACCCCCTGATCACATACACAGGTTGTCTGGCCCCTTCTACCTCAGTATATGTAGCCACTGTGCACTTTAACATCACTGTGCCATTTTAGTGTCACTTTACACTTTAAATATTGCCTCATCATATAGAACTGCATTGAAAAACTTTTAAAATGTTTGTTTACACGTTTTCTTACTTGCACATCTGTATTAGTATGTGTGTTTTGTTTTTGCACACTATTTTTAGTCTGTCTTGTTTTCCTTTTCTTTTTTCTTTTTTGTTTGTTTTTTAGGAATGAGCACCTAAATTTCATTGTACGTCACTGTGCAATGACAGTAAAACCTGATTCGTATTCTTCTGAGTTTTATGTTCATTTAGATCTTAGTTCAGTTAATTTGGTGGGGTGTTGGGGGGGTTGTATCATTAAATGATTCAAGTAATCTGGATGATTTTCAGTATATGAAGGGCAAGGGTGCAAGCCTGAAAAGGTGCACTGACACAAGAATGCCTTTGCTATACGCAGTAGCACGAACGTTGTTGTGATGATCCCACCCGCTGTGTTCACAGCTGGTCATCGTTCTTTGTCCTACCGGCTGCCATGCGCTCTGCTCTTGATGCTGCGTATATAAAATAATTATTTTGTGATGGATTAATCATTTTTTCTGCAAATTGGCCGTTGAAAATGGCTCTAATCCCTTCCTGAATCACAGAGGAGGCTGCTGCCGCAGAGGCGCGTGCCTGACTACCTGCAGAAAGCATTTTGAGCTGTCTAAAAAGGTAATTATTTGTTATGTTTACCTTGTCATTTCTTGATGAAACAATTGTGTGTTCTTTCCTTCTTGTGTGCAGCTATTGTATGTTTATAACAGATTTAACTTCTTGTTATAATCCTTCAGACGAGCTGCGCTCTGATGCGATCCGCTGACATCACCACTCGCTCTGTTCACTTCTTTACTCCACTTGACGAGCTGCACATCATGTTGGAGATTAAATCCCGCCACATAGCACGACATTTGTGCGTGAAAATTTTTTTGAACATTTCAAAATTCTATGTGCGCAATAGCACCCACCGGCCCTTTCTGGTGTCCTGTCTGGACCAGTTAAAGACTAGTTTACTTTCCAGCACCACACAGGTGCTGCTGCGTGAAGCAAAGGCATACTCGTGTCAGTGGGCATTGACTTTCTTCAGCCAAAGTGATCAAATGGATTTGTGGGATTATTAACCATCAGATGAGAAGGTGAAACCTCTTAAATCATTCTAAAGTCAGTTTTAAGCAGAAAACAAGGTGATAAGTGGCAAGTCGTTAGTGACGCTTTGAAATGACGTAGGCGCTGCAGCAGCTGCTGTGCGCTCTGATCGGTCCCCCGTCTTTTAGGATGAAATAATGCTGAATTTATGTGTAAATGATGTACATAAGCTTCAGGTATGTGTCACTGAAATAGATGATGGCTGGAGTGCAGTTTCAAGCAGAAATGAGGTGATAATCAGTGAATTGCTGGTGACGCTCCGAAATGACACTGCTGAGCTCCGAAAAGATGCATACACAGTGAAGGCAGGGTGGACCGATGTCGTGAAGAGACTCTGTTAGCTATAGGCAGGTCGGAGCCAATGAAGAATTACACAGGGGTCAAAATTGAAAAATGCACCAATCATATTCAAAACTATAACACATTATTTGTCACATCATGAAGATTCCAAAATTGGTATAGTTTGGACTATCTTTGGCTGAATGTTATGGAGTTATGGGGTAAAAACAGCAGAAATGGAGACAAAGGTCCATTTCAAATTTGACAGGGGTCAATAGGGAAAGTTGCTCCAATTTTGTTTAAAAAAGTGATGAAAATTATTGGCTGAGCCAATGGGATTAATAAATGGATTAGTTATGACTGTGTTGAATGTTTGGTCTCCAAAGTAAAGGTAAAACAAGGTGCCAAATCACAAACAGTTGCCCCAAGGCACTTTATATTGTAAGGCAAAAGCCATACAATAATTACAGAAAAACCCCAACGGTCAAAACGACCCCCTATGAGCAAGCACTTGGCGACAGTGGGAAGGAAAAACTCCCTTTTAACAGGAAGAAACCTCCAGCAGAACCAGGCTCAGGGAGGGGCAGTGTTCTGCTGGGACTGGTTGGGGCTGAGGGAGAGAATCAGGAAAAAGACATGCTGTGGAAGAGAGCAGAGATCAATCACTAATGATTAAATGCAGAGTGGTGCATACAGAGCAAAAAGAGAAAGAAACACTCAGTGCATCATGGGAACCCCCCAGCAGTCTAAGTCTATAGCAGCATAACTAAGGGATGGTTCAGGGTCACCTGATCCAGCCCTAACTATAAGCTTTAGCAAAAAGGAAAGTTTTAAGCCTAATCTTAAAAGTAGAGAGGGTGTCTGTCTCCCTGATCTGAATTGGGAGCTGGTTCCACAGGAGAGGAGCCTGAAAGCTGAAGGCTCTGCCTCCCATTCTACTCTTACAAACCCTAGGAACTACAAGTAAGCCTGCAGTCTGAGAGCGAAGCGCTCTATTGGGGTGATATGGTACTACGAGGAAACTAAGATAAGATGGGACCTGATTATTCAAAACCTTATAAGTAAGAAGAAGAATTTTAAATTCTATTCTAGAATTAACAGGGAGCCAATGAAGAGAGGCCAATATGGGTGAGATATGCTCTGTCAGTCCCTGTCAGTACTCTAGCTGCAGCATTTTGAATTAACTGAAGGCTTTTCAGGGAACTTTTAGGACAACCTGATAATAATGAATTACAGTAGTCCAGCCTAAAAGAAATAAATGCATGAATTAGTTTTTCAGCATCACTCTGAGACAAGACCTTTCTAATTTTAGAGATATTGTGCAAATGCAAAAAAGCAGTCCTACATATTTGCTTAATATGCGCATTGAATGACATATCCTGATCAAAAATGACTCCAAGATTTCTCACAGTATTACTAGAGGTCAGGGTAATGCCATCCAGAGTAAGGATCTGGTTAGACACCATGTTTCTAAGATTTGTGGGGCCAAGTACAATAACTTCAGTTTTATCTGAATTTAAAAGCAGGAAATTAGAGGTCATCCATGTCTTTATGTCTGTAAGACAATCCTGCAGTTTAGCTAATTGGTGTGTGTCCTCAGGCTTCATGGATAGATAAAGCTGGGAATCATCTGTGTAACAATGAAAATTTAAGCAATGCTTTCTAATAACACTGCCTAAGGGAAGCATGTATAAAGTGAAAAAAATTGGTCCTAGCACAGAACCTTGTGGAACTCCATAATTAACCTTTGTCTGTGACATGAACAAATTGTAATCTATTCGATAGATTACAATTTGTGACATATATACGTTTCCCCATAACGTGATAGCTAAGACACAACAGATGGTGCAGAATATTCCTTTTTTAAAACCACACCCTATTAATTCAACCACGGTAAACAGAGTGTTGTGTGGGCCGAAATAACGTTATTTCTCCCGCAGGTTGACCCCGGCAGAGCGGAATTATGACGTCGGCAATCGGGAGCTCCTGGCGGTGAAGGAGGCCCTGGAGGAGTGGAGACACTTGTTGGAGGGAGCTGTAGTTCCATTCACGGTTTTCACTGACCATCGGAACCTGGAGTATATTCGGACCGCTAAGCGTCTGAACCCCAGGCAAGCCCGTTGGTCTCTATTTTTTGGACGTTTTGACTTCAGGATCACCTATCGCCCCGGGACCAAGAACCAGCGGTCAGATGCACTGTCCCGGGTGGATGAAGAAGAAGTCAAAACGGAGCTGTCGGATCCACCAGAAAACATCATCCCGGAGTCCACTATCATCGCCACACTGACGTGGGACGTGGAGAACATCGTCAGGGAGGCCCTGACGCGTCACCCGGACCCCGGCGGTGGACCACCTAACCGTTTGTACGTCCCACCAGACGCTAGGACTGCAGTTTTGGACTTCTGTCACGGTTCTAAGCTCACCTGTCATCCAGGGGTACGAAGGACCGTGGCAGTTGTCCGGCAGCGGTTCTGGTGGGCGTCTTTGGAAGCCAACATCCAGGAGTATGTCCGGGCCTGTACCACCTGTGCCAGGGGCAAGGCAGTCCACCAACCGGAGAAGGGACTCCTCCAGCCGCTGCCAGTGCCTCGTCGCCCCTGGTCCCACATCTGCCTGGACTTCGTCACGGGTCTCCCTGTGTCCCAGGGAATGGCAACCATCCTGACGATAGTGGACCGGTTCTCCAAGGTGGCCCACTTCGTGGCCCTCCCGAAGCTCCAGACGGCCCAGGAGACTGCAGACCTCCCGGTCCACCACGTCATACGTCTGCATGGTATCCCTGCGAACATTGTCTCGGATCGTGGTCCCCAGTTCTCCTTGCAAGTCTGGAGGAGTTTCTGTAGGGATTTGGGGGCCACTGTGAACCTTTCGTCCGGGTACCACCCACAGACCAATGGACTAGCAGAGCAGGCTAATCAAGAGCTGGAACAGGCCCTCCGGTGTATGACCTCCGCGCACCCGACGGCCTGGAGTCAACATCTGGCCTGGATCGAATACGTTCATAACAGTCAGGTTTCATCAGCAACCGGCCTCTCCCCATTTGAAGCGTGTTTGGGGTATCAGCCCCCATTGTTTCCGGCTGTGGAGGGAGAGGTCGGGGTGCCCTCGGTCCAGGCCCACCTCAGGAGGTGCCGTCGGGTGTGGCGAACAGCCCTCTCTGCCCTGCTGAAAGCCCAGATGAGGGTGAAGAGCCATGCAGACCGCCGACGCGCCCCGGCCCCGGAATATCAGCCCGGGCAGGAGGTCTGGCTGTCAACAAAGAACATTCCTCTCAACACGGAGTCATCCAAACTGATGGACAGGTATATCGGACCATTTAAGATCACCAAAATCATCAGTCCGGCCGCAGTGAAGCTGAAACTCCCAGCTTCACTGCGGATCCATCCAGTTTTTCATGTCTCCAAAATCAACCCATACCACACCTTGGACCTTTGCACCCCCGGACCAGCGCCGCCTCCTGCCCGCATCATCGACGGCGAGCCTGCGTGGACAGTCCGCAGGCTCCTGGATGTTCGCCGGAGGGGCCGGGGTCTCCAGTATCTGGTGGACTGGGAGGGTTACGGACCTGAAGAACGCTCCTGGGTGAAGAGGAGCTTCATCCTGGATCCGGCCCTCCTGGCCGAGTTCTACCAGCGACACCCCAACAAGCCTGGTCGAGGGGGGGGGGTCCTGTTGTGTGGGCTGCCCGAAGAGGAGGTACTGCTGGCCAACGCCAGAGGGCGCCCTGCCTGTTGTCGGGTTTCAGGCACTAGAGGGCGCAGTGGCCACCCAGGAGCCAGGACTGACAGCTGTCAGTAATTATCAGCTTCACTATAAGAGCCTGGAGGCGACACCACATCTCTTCCGAGATATCAGCTTACCTCACAGGTAAACTCTCAGCTGTTATTGTGCTGTTTGCACACTTTTCCTTTTTATAAGTCTGGCAGTTGTAACCTAGTATACTTGCAGCTTGGAGCTGGGTGGTGGAGATTGGAAGGAGTCGGCGTTTCCTACTCCTCCCTTATCATTTAAGTATACTATTGGTGCTGCACATACTTAGTGTTCCTGTTTCCTGGGAGTGGTGGATTATTCCTTCAGGAGGGACTGGTGACTTATTTTTGCTGACTGCTTACTGGGTATCCACACACCCACCCTTAACTTGTTTTTGTTCCTGCCAGCAGTACCGGATCTGACAGCTGGAAGCAGAGGCCACCTGGGACTCGGGACTTGGCGGCTTCGATATACTGCAGGTCTTTGTTGGCGGCGGAACCTTGTGGGCCCCGGCTCTTCTCGGGATAGGCGTCTCCTACCCTCGGGCCTGCCCACACGTCACTTATTGTATCTTGTGACTGACTGTCTAAAAGCAGTATTCGACCTGTTGTGCACATTTTCCGCAATAAATTGTATTTATTGGATTATCTATTGACCGTTCATTTGCGCCCCCTGTTGTGGGTCCGTGCATTACACTTTCCCCAACACAGAGACTGGATTATAAATGTTGTTTAGTGCCCTTAAGTCGTGCCAAAACCTGCTTGGCCCATAGACTATTAATTGTGCTGTGATTTGTAAATAATTGCTGTAATAATTGCTCTGACAGATTACAGGAAGTCCTTCAAGATTCAAAATTTTTTCTCATTGGCATTTTACTTTGATTCCTGACAACATAGAATGAAGGAGTGTAAACACCACTGATGTGAGCTTAATAATAAGTTCTCTTTCTCATGATCAAGGCTACCGTGCTTCATTCTTAAAGCATTTTACAGTGACGTGTCACATGCACTAATGTCAAGGTGCTACCATCCAAGGCACTCAACTGCACACCTGGAGCTGGAGGATCATGTCCAAATGTCCTTTGTGATTTTCTGTTTTCAAACCCACTGCCGTAACCACTTCACCATCACTTCATCCTCCAGACTGTGTCTGTCTACATTTATATTTTAAGATAAAAGAACTCTGTGACCACACTCTTTTGCAATGTTTTCTTGTTAAATGAATGACTCTTAAAGAATGAATAAAATATGTCACTCTTGCCTCTCAAAGATTCCTTCTTAAAGTGGTGCACCTTTCTACAGTCAAATGCGGCCGAGATAACAATGTGGTCATACATGACAAATGTCTGGCTAGAGAGAGAAAAGAAATGTTTGTCTGCAGCAGTAAAGCTGACACAGCATGCCGTACTTTAAGGATGAGTGGATGAAACAGCACGACCCCAGCAGAAGCCTGCACTGCCAGCGAGGCAGCTACAAAAGCTCTAAATGTGCATTTACACATAACCAAGACACGTTACGAATGTCATTTTTCTGTCATTCGTGACACATTCCTGACATTAACGTGATTTAACGCATCTGAATAGGTTTTTTAATAGTGCGTGTTGGTGTGTGATATTCTTGATATTCGTGGAGCATGTTTTTGCCTGTCAAAAAATCTTCCACGAATGTCACACACCACCCTCATTTTGTCTCACGTCGTGGAGGTCGCAACTGAGCGTATTGATCCGTCTTGATGAGTAGTGAAATTTAATAGAACGTGACAACGTTCGTATTGGTTCCTGTGATGGTTCTTGGAGCCCAAACTGTCACACATTATTACAAAGTGACACGGAAACTGTCAAGTTTTGACACGACTTGTAACGCGGCGTCACATCCACGACGAATCAGTTTTCTGTCACATGCGCACAATTAAACTCGGCTGCAAGTGCCATTTCACAGTTCCTGCTGGAGCTCCTCAGGACACTCCTGCAGGTGTTCCACCTGCTGTTGTAACCAATGAGCGGGAGAACAAGTCTGAGCAACCAGAGGAGCGAGACTCACGTGCAGCCAGACATCTCTGCACCTCCTCCAGTCCAGCGGAGGAAGAAGCGTGCGCACAATTAAACCCTGCTGCATCGCATTCGGTTTGATTGCTGACACCAAGTCGGCTAAAAGTCTAATTTCAGTGCTCTTCGGCGCTCCTGCAGGTGTTCCACCTGCTGCATGTGCCTGATGTTTGGGAAAATGCGCGAGATGACAGCCGCATGAAGCCACACATCTGGCTCTGTCCTCCTCCTCTGCGACTCTCCATGGCACAGAGCCCAACTACGCATGCAGTCACAAAGGTCTTCTGAAAAACTGGAGCGATCTGAATTTGGTTGCATGAATATGGGTGTGTGTGTGGAGACAATTCACCTCGTTCACAACGTGACAGAACTTAACGATGCGCTGTTACGCGCAATAGCGCGCAACAGCGCGGAACACTATTCTTGACCGTGCGTAATGGTTCCTGATAATTCTCCAACAACACTTGCCATTAATCGTAACGTGTGGTAACAGGTTGCAGCAGTTCCTGAGGACACCTGATGCCTCTGCCCCGAATCATCACATTCGTGATCAGCAGCCAAGAATGTGCACTTCATGGCATTCGTGACTTGTCGTCGTTATGTGTAAATGCAGCATTACACAAACAGGTAAGGCTCTGGCCACAGGATCCAGTTTAGTGGAATAATAGGCCACTGCTTTGAGTTTATTGCCACGTTGCTGGGTCAGTACTGAAGTCATAAACTCACCCTTACAATCAACCATTTGGACAAATGGTTTGTCATAGTTTGGTAAAGCCAGTGTGGTGCTAGAGATCACGGCCTTCTTAAGGTGGCAGAAGTCCTGCTCTGCCTCTGGTGTCCAGGTTAGAGCCGCAGACATGGGCTAGTTTTCTCGGTAAATTAAGGTGCTCAGGGGAGCAGCTGTTCCAGCATAATTTGGTATCCACTGTCTGCAATAATTTGTTAGTCTCAGTGGTGGGCACAGATAACCAAAAAATTAACTTCAATAATAGATAATCAGATAACTGAAAAGTTATCTTTGATTAAGATAAAATGATAAACCACCCAAAAATGTATCGGAAGTTACAGATAACCGATAAATTCCAGTACTGTCTCAGGTACATTTGCAACTATTAATAAACTGAATTTGAGTTTTAACACCACAATTTTTTTTTGCCAGCTTGCACTCGACCGAGACGGACGCACTTTTCTCTTCTCCCTCCCTCCTTATCTTTCCTGCTTCTGTGGCATGTTGTCTCTGAGGCTGCAGCTTTGCTCTTCTGGAAAACGACAAAAATGGATCTGTTAAAGTGGTCTCTGAACGCAATTGACACTATTTTTTCTACAAGACATTCGGGGGCGGAGGACCCGACCTGTCCTGCCGGGACGCATGTGATGGGTTACGTGATGGACTCGTGGAGGAGATGGCAGGTCATGTGCCTTTACATGCTTTCTGTGGAGGACGTCGAAGATGTGTACATATTCGGCTTGGTGGTGACCGGCTTTCTGCTGTGTGGAGCGGGCACTATGCTGGTTTACCGGAAAATCAAGAAAGTGGAAGCAGCTTTGATTGGTCCTTCCAGGCTGCCCTACATGATTGATTCGATTGGGAAGGCAGTGGCTGCGCAGTCGCCGGGGGTTAACCGCACGTTGGAAAACATCTTGAATAGAATTGCAGCCCTGGAAACCTGCTCTGACCGTCTGTGAAGACCACATTCTACATTCAGATGCATTGACAGCCACTCTGTTCTCAGAACTGTGGAATCTTTCAGGCATCTGCTAATCTGGCTATTCATTTGGCTTCCCCAAATACAGCTGCACTTCAAGGTCGCTGTGATAAAACCTCCTCAGAAGATCAACGCTTAAGCCTCGCTCCCTGGTCTTCCCTTCCTTTGGAAATGATCTTGTCATTTCAGCATGTTGATGGCCGACTGGAGTGCGGTTCGCTCTCCACCGTTGTGCGGCCGTCTTTAAACTGGTTGTACCGCTCCTTAATCTGCGTGACGCCCAGAGAATCGTCACCGAAAGCCGTCTGAATCTTCCGAATAGTTTCCACCTGGCTGTCGCCCAATTTCTGGCAAAAATTGATGCAGTAGCGCTACTCCAGTCGTTCCGTCTTTTTCCTTGCAATGAAAATCCGACGAGAGCACGTCACACGTCCTCACACAAATGCTGCTTGCCAGCAAATGACGCAATCGACAGGGGTGAAAAAATTCACGCATGTGCACGAAGGTTCAAGGTTTGCTCATGCAAGCACACGTGATTCAAATCCATCAGGTTTTTGCAAAAAATAAAAAGGTCCGATACTTTTCTAGCAGACCTCGTATAATATGTCTGAAATTTGGTTTGCATTTATTAAATTCCATGCAGATTAAAACGTAACAGACACGGATTATTTGTTATAATTGTTTTAGCAATTTTTCAGGGTATCATGCATGTAGTTTCTTATTAACGTGACGAAAAGCATAAAAAATACATTTTTGTAGTATAATATTAATTTACAGTAGTGTTCAGAATAATAGTAGTGCTATGTGACTAAAAAGATTAATCCAGGTTTTGAGTATATTTCTTATTGTTACATGGGAAACAAGGTACCAGTAGATTCAGTAGATTCTCACAAATCCAACAAGACCAAGCATTCATGATATGCACACTCTTAAGGCTATGAAATTGGGCTATTAGCAAAAAAAAAAAGGTAGAAAAGGGGGTGTTCACAATAATAGTAGCATCTGCTGTTGACACTTCTTTGTCTTTCGGCTGTTCCCGTTAGGGGTCGCCACAGCAGATCAATCGTTTCCATCTCACCCTGTCCTCTGTATCTTCCTCTGTCACACCAACCACCTGCATGTCCTCTCTCAGCACATCCATGAACCTCCTCTTTGGTCTCCCTCTTCTCCTCCTGCCTGGTGGCTCCATCCTCAGCATCCTTCTCCCTATATACCCTGGGTCCCTCCTCTGCACATGTCCAAACCATCTCAATCTCGCCTCTCTGACTTTGTCTCCAAATCGTCCCACCTGAGCTGTCCCTCTGATATGTTCATTCCTAATCTTGTCCATTCTTGTCACTCCCAAAGAGAATCTCAACATCTTCAGCTCTGCCACCTCCAGCTCTGCCTCCTGTCTTTTTGTTAGTGCCACTGTCTCTAAGCCATACAACATAGCTGGTCTGACTACTGTTTTGTAAACTTTCCCCTTCACTCTTGCTGATATTCTTCGGTCACAAATCACTCCTGCCACCTTTCTCCACCCACTCCACCCTGCCCGCACTCTCTTCTTCACCTCTCTACCACACTCTCCATTACTTTGAACAGTTGACCCCAAATATTTAAACTCATCTACTTTCACCACTTCTACTCCTTGTAACTGCACTATTCCACTGGGCTCCCTCTCATTCACACACATGTACTCAGTCTTGCTTCTACTGACTTTCATTCCCCTTCTCTCCAAAGCATATCTCCACTTCTCCAGACTAGACTCAACTTACTCTCTACTCTCACTACAGATCACAATGTCATCTGCAAACATCATAGTCCATGGGGACTACTGTCTGATCTCATCTGTCAACCTGTCCATCACCACTGCAAACAAGAAAGGACTCAGAGCTGATCCTTGGTGTAATCCCACCTCCACCTTGAATGAGTCTGTCATTCCGACTGCGCATCTCACCACTGTCACACTATTCTTGTACATGTCCTGTACTACCCTAACATACTTCTCTGCCACTCCAGACTTCCTCATACAATGCCACAACTCTTCTCTTGGCACCCTATCATAAGCTTTTTCTAAGTCCACAAACACACAATGTAACTCTTTCTGTCCTTCTCTGTACTTTTCCAATAGAATTCTCAGAGCAAACATTACATCTGTAGTGCTCTTTCTCGGCATGAAACCATATTGCTGCTCACAGATCTTCACCTGTTTTCTAAGCCTAGCTTCTACTACTGATCAGCTTTATGCCTCTGTAGTTACTGCAGCTCTGCACATCACCCTTGGTCTTGAAAATAGGAACCAGCACACTTCATCTCCACACCCCAGGCATCCTCTCACTTTCCAAGATTTTATTAAACAATCTGGTTAGAAACTCTACTGCCATAGACATTTCCATGCCTCCATTGGAATGTCATCTGGACCAACTGCCTTTCCACTCTTCATCCTCTTCATAGCAGCCCTCACTTCTTCCTTGCTAATCTCTTTTACTTCCTGATTTACTCTCACCACATCATCCAGCCTTTTCTCTCGCTCATTTTCTTATTCATCAACTCTTCGAAATATTCCCTCCACCTTCTCAGCACACACTCCTCACTTGTCAGCACATTACCATGTGCATCTTTTACCACCCTAACCTGCTGTACATCCTTTCCAGCTCTGTCCCTTTGTCTGGCCAATCGGTACAACTCCTTTTCTCCTTCCTTACTATTCAACTTCTTGTACAGCTCGCAATATGCCTTTTCCTTTGCTTTTGCCACTTCTCTTCTCGCCTTACGCCGCATCTCCTTGTACTCCTGTCTACTTTCTTCATCTCTCCGACTATCCCAAAACGTTTTCGCCAACCTCTTTCTCCTTATGCTTTCCTGGACCTCTTCATTCCACCACCAAGTCTCCTTGTCTTCCTTCCACTGTCCAGATGTCATACCCAGTACTGCCCTAGCTGTCTACCTCACCACATCTGCAGTACTCTTCCAATTGTCCAAAATTGCTTCCCCTCCAACCTGCTCGCTAAATTTCACACAACAGTCTTCCTCCTTCAGCTTCCACCATCTGATCCTTTGTTGAGCTCTCACTCTCTTCTTCTTTACCTCTAAAGTCATCCTACAAACAACCATCCTATGCTGTCTAGTGACACTCTCTCCTGCTACCACCTTACAGTCTGTGATGAAGCTACAAACTGAAAACTATTATGTTCAAACTGCTTTTTTAGCAATCCTGTGAATCACTAAACTAGTATTTAGTTGTATAACCACAGTTTTTCATGATTTCTTCACATCTGCGAGGCATTAATTTTATTAGTTTGGAACCAAGATTTTGCTGGTTTACTAGTGTGCTTGGGGTCATTGTCTTGTTGAAACACCCATTTCAAGGGCATGTCCTCTTCAGCATAAGACAACATGGCCTCTTCAAGTATTTTGACATATCCAAACTGATCCATGATACCTGGTATGCGATATATAGGCCCAACACCATAGTAGGAGAAACATGCCCATATCATGATGCTTGCACCACCATGCTTCACTGTCTTCACTGTGAACTGTGGCTTGAATTCAGAGTTTGGGGGTCATCTCACAAACTGTCTGCGGCCCTTGGACCCAAAAAGAACAATTTTACTCTCATCAGTCCACAAAATATTGCTCCATTTCTCTTTAGGCCAGTTGATGTATTCTTTGGCAAATTGTAACCTCTTCTGCACGTCTTTTATTTAGAGGGACTTTGCGGGGGATTCTTGCAAATAAATTAGCTTCACACAGGCGTCTTCTAACTGTCACAGCACTTACAGGTAACTCCAGACTGTCTATGGTCATCCTGGAGCTGATCAGTGGGTGAGCCTTTGCCATTCTGGTTATTCTTCTATCCATTTTGATGGTTGTTTTCTGTTTTCTTCCATGCATCTCTGTTTTTTTTTTGTCCATTTCAAAGCATTGGAGATCATTGCAGATGAACAGTCTATACTTTTTACACCTGCATATAAGTTTTCCCCTCTCCAATCAACTTTTTAATCAAACTATGCTGTTCTTCTGAACAATTTCTTGAACATCCCATTTTCCTCAGGCTTTCAAAGAGAAAAGCATGTTCAACAGGTGCTGGCTTCATCCTTACATAGGGGACACCTGATTCACACCTGTTTGTTCCACAAAACTGACGACCTCACTGACTGAATGCCACACTACTATTATTGTGAACACCCCCTTTTCCATTTTTTTTTTACTAATAGCCCAACTTCATAGCCTTAAGAGTGTGCATATCATGAATGCTTGGTCTTGTTGGATTTGTGAGACTCTACTGAATCTACTGGTACCTTGTTTCCCATGTAACTATAAGAAATATACTTAAAACCTGGATTAATATTTTTAGTCACATAGCACTACTAGTATTCTGAACACTACTGTACAACTGTCATCGTGTTGATTCTCTATATGTTGTTGACTGCAGTGACTCTCTGGCATGCAAGGGATTATGGGATACGTCAATACGGCGAATGAACACTACTGGCCAGTAGATGACAGTAGAGACCTTGAAAACTTGCCAAAACAAAATTCCAGATAATCCGTGTCTGCTACATTTAAGATCGTGGAATTTAATAAACACAGACACAATAACGACGTCTATAAACCCAGAGAATATATTCACGAGAGTTTTCGGCACTAGAGTTTAATGCTGTTGTCCGTAGAGCCTGATCGTGTTTCAAATGCATTTCTCATGTCGTGAACGTACTGAGATTACCCTATCCTACCCATAATGCACTGCTGGGCACAGCATATATCCACACTAAAACCTTTAAAAATTAGCACATTACTTTAAAACTAAAACATATATCTGATATTTACACTTTTTAAAACTTCAGACATGACATTAATTTAAATAACTTGTCTGACATTAGTTTGGTTAAAAGTTGAACCATAAGTTAAAAATGTATGCCTCTGGAAGACTTGGGTGATATTGCCCGCGTATCAGGTTGGGGTTCAAAGAATTTTGTTTGTTTTTTTGGGGGGGGGGGGACCAGTTCTTCTTTGCCTGCAGAGGATAGAGCGGTTTCTTCTTAAACCAGCTCTTCTCTGTTTTGCAGAGGGTAGAACTACACAACAAAAAGCACGTCCGTGTTGGAAGTCTCACAGGACAAGTTGTGACATGCCCAGCTGTTACACAATTTCTCGGATACTCACTCAACTGAAAAGCCACCGAAAGCCGTCTGAATCTTCCGAATGGTTTCCAACATGGACATGCTTTTTGTTGTGCGCCATTGCGGCTCCGTTCCAATGCGTGAATTCCTCCGCACGTCTTTCATTACAGAATCTCCTGTAACAGTGGAATGTGCCGCAAAAGTGCTGATGTACACCTCCTCTGCAATTTCTCTGGTAGTCAGACGACGTCCCGGATCAACACAGCCTTCACTTTGGAAATGATCTGGTCGTTTCAGCCTGTCGATGGCCGCTCAGAGTGCGGCGCGCCCTCCGCCGCTGTGGGCCATCTTTAATCCGGTTGTAATGCTCCTTAATCTGTGTGACACCCAGAGTATCCTCACCGAAAGGCATCTGAATCTTCTGAATGGTTTCCACCTGGCTGTCTCTCACAGTTTCTGGAAGAATTTGATTCAGCGCTGCTCCAATCGCTCAGCCATTTCCCTGACAATGAAAATCTGACGAGGGGGGTGGACCAGTGCTCACTCAAAGCCTGCCCACAGGCGAATGACGCAACCGACAGGCGTGAAAAAACTCACGCATGCGCACGAAGTTTCAAGCTTGGCTGATGCAAGCGCACATGATTCAAATCCATATAGTTTTTTTAAAAAAAAAAAAAGGTCGGATAGTTTTCTAACAGACCTCATATAATCATGATGAAATTAATAATTTCAGACTGGTTTGATATTTCTATTGAGATTATAGATATATGAATAGTTTATTCTTTAACTTCCTATATATACTCAACAAAAATATAAACGCAACACTTTTGGTTTTGCTCCCATTTTGTATGAGATGAACTCAAAGATCTAAAACTTTTTCCACATACACAATATCACCATTTCCCTCAAATATTGTTCACAAACCAGTCTAAATCTGTGATAGTGAGCACTTCTCCTTTGCTGAGATAATCCATCCCACCTCACAGGTGTGCCATATCAAGATGCTGATTAGACACCATGATTAGTGCACAGGTGTGCCTTAGACTGTCCACAATAAAAGGCCACTCTGAAAGGTGCAGTTTTGTTTTATTGGGGGGGGATACCAGTCAGTATCTGGTGTGTCCACCATTTGCCTCATGCAGTGCAACACATCTCCTTCGCATCATCCATGAAGAGAACACCTCTCCAACGTGCCAAACACCAGCGAATGTGAGCATTTGCCCACTCAAGTCGGTTACGACGACGAACTGGAGTCAGGTCGAGACCCCGATGAGGACGACGAGCATGCAGATGAGCTTCCCTGAGACGGTTTCTGACAGTTTGTGCAGAAATTCTTTGGTTATGCAAACCGATTGTTCCAGCAGCTGTCCGAGTGGCTGGTCTCAGACGATCTTGGAGGTGAACATGCTGGATGTGGAGGTCCTGGGCTGGTGTGGTTACACGTGGTCTGCGGTTGTGAGGCTGGTTGGATGTACTGCCAAATTCTCTGAAACGCCTTTGGAGACGGCTTATGGTAGAGAAATAAACAATCAATATGCGAGCAACAGCTCTGGTTGACATTCCTGCTGTCAGCATGCCAATTGCACGCTCCCTCAAATCTTGCGACATCTGTGGCATTGTGCTGTGTGATAAAACTGCACCTTTCAGAGTGGCCTTTTATTGTGGGCAGTCTAAGGCACACCTGTGCACTAATCATGGTGTCTAATCAGCATCTTGATATGGCACAGCTGTGAGGTGGGATGGATTATCTCAGCAAAGGAGAAGTGCTCACTATCACAGATTTAGACTGGTTTGTGAACAATATTTGAGGGAAATGGTGATATTGTGTATGTGGAAAAAGTTTTAGATCCTTGAGTTCATCTCATACAAAATGGGAGCAAAACCAAAAGTGTTGCGTTTATATTTTTGTTGAGTGCATATATCTATAATCTCAATATATATATATATATATATATATATATATATATATATATATATATATATATATATATATATATATATATATATATATATATATATATACATCCATCCATTCATCCATTTTCTTCCACTTTATCCGGAGTCGGGTCCCGGGGGCAGCAGCTCAAGCAAAGCTGCCCAGACCTCCCGATCCACACACACCTCCCCCAGCTCCTCCGGGGGAACCCCAAGGCGTTCCCAAGCCAGCCGAGAGATGTAGTCCCTCCAGCGTGTCCTGGGTCTTCCCCGGGGCCTCCTCCCGATGGGACGTGCCCGGAACACCTCTCCAGCGAGGCATCCAGGGGGCATCCGGAAAAGATGCCCGAGCCACCTCAACTGACTCCTTTCGATGTGGAGGAGCAGCGGCTCGACTCCAAGCTCCTCCCAAGTGACCGAGCTCCTCACCCTATCTCTAAGGGAGCGCCCAGCCACCCTGCGGAGGAAACTCATCTCGGCCGCTTGTACTCGCGATCTCGTTCTTTCGGTGAGCCAAATCTCATGACAATAGGTAAGGATTGGAACGTAGCTCGATCGGTAAATCGAGAGCTTTGCCCCCCTACTCAGCTCTCTCTTCACCACGACGGTCCGATACAGCGACCACATCACTGCAGATGCTGCACCAATCCATCTATCGATCTCACGCTCCATCCGTCCCTCACTCGTGAACAAGACCCCGAGATACTTAAACTCCTCCACTTGAGGCAAGGACACTCCACCAACCTATATATATATATATATATATATATATATATATATGTGTGTGTGTGTGTGTGTGTGTGTGTGTGTGTGTGTGTGTGTGTGTGTGTGTATAAAATATGTGCTGCCCATTTGTGTCTGTTGATGAACAGTGGGGCTAGAAATTTTATAATGTTTCATGTATAAGTAATGATGACAATAGAAAAATAATCAAATATTATGAATAAGTACATGTCTGAAACCCATGTTAAAGACATTAATAAATAAGACTGTCGATGGGCAGACAGTTGTGAAATAATAATATGCTTCTCCATACATGTACATTTTGGTAAGAGGAAAATAATTAACAAATTAAGAAATAGACAATAATAAAAGTACAGCTCCAATTCCAATGAAGTTGGGACGTTGTGTAAAATGTAAATAAAAAGAGAATACAATGATTTGCAAATCCTCTTCAACCTATATTCAACTGAATACACCCCAAAGGCAAGATATTTAATGTTAAAACTGATAAACTTTGTTGTTATTGCGCAAATATTTGCTCATTTTGAAATGGATGCCTGCAACATGTTTCAAAAAAGTTGGGACGGGGCAACAAAAGACTGGGAAAGTTGATGAATATTCAAAGAACACCTAATTGGAAAAAGGAAAGTGTCATGATTGGGTATAAAAGGAGCATCCCTATAAGGCTCAGCCGTTCACAAGCAAAGATGGGGCGATACTCACCACTTTGTGACCAAATGCACTAAAAAATAGTCCAACAGTTCAAGAACAATGTTTGTCAATGTTCAGTTGCAAGGAATTTTGGGATTCCATCATCTACAGTCATAATATCATCAGAAGATTCAGAGAATCTGGAGAACTTTCTAGATGTAAGCGGCAAAGCTGAAAATCAACTGTGAATACCCATGACCTTTGATGCCTCAGGCGGCACTGCATTAAAAACCGACATCATTGTGTAAAGGATCTTACTGCGTGGGCTCAAGAACACTTCAGAAAACCATTGTCAGTTAACGCAGTTAACGTCGCTACACCTACAAGTGCAAGTTAAAACTCTACCATGCAAAGTGAAAGCCAAACATCAACAACATCCAGAAAAGCCGCCGCCTTCTCTGGGCCTGAGCTCATTTGAAGTGGACAGACACAAAGTGGAAAAGTGTGCTGTGGTCTGATGAGTCCACATTTCAAATTGTTTTTTAAAATCATGGATGTCGTGTCCTTTGAACAAAAGAGGAAAAATACCATCCAGACTGTTACCAGTGCAAAGTTCAAAAGCCAGCATCTGTGATGGTATGGGGGTGTGTTAGTGCCCATGGCATGGACAACTTACACATCTGTGATGGCACCATTAATGCTGAAAGGTACATCCAGGTTTTGGAGCAACACATGCTGCCATCCAAGCAACGTCTTTTCCAGGGACGTCCCTGCTTATTTCAGCAAGACAATGCCAAGCCACATTCTGCACGTATTACAACAGCATGGCTTTGTAGTAAAAGAGTGCGGGTACTAGAGTGGCGTGCCTGCAGTCCAGACCTGTCACCCATTGAAAATGTGTGGCGCATTATGAAGCACAAAATACGACAATGGAGATCCAGGATTGTTGAACAACTGAAGTCGTACAACAAGCAAGAATGGGAAAGAATTCCACCTACAAAGCTTCAACAATTAGTGTCCTCAGTTGCCAAACGCTTATTGAGTGTTGTTAGAAGGAAAGGTGATGTAGCACAGTGGGAAACAGACCACTGTACCAGCTTTTTTGCTGCAGGCATCCATTTCAAAATGAGCAAATATTTGCACAAAAAATATAAAGTTTATCAGTTTGAACATTAAATATCTTGTCTTTGTGGTGTATTCAATTGAATATAGGTTGAAGAGGATTTGAAAATCATTGTATTCTGTTTTTATTTACATTTTACTCAACGTCCCAACTTCATTGGAATTGGGGTTTTATAAAATTTTGCCAAATTTGATAAAAGCATAACATCTTTAACATTTTTGCAAATAAGAAAAATGATTAAAAACTGATTCACAAAATAATGTTTTCAACATGCATGTGCAGGAAGCATTGACATTTAAATAAAACAGCTCACAGACAAATAATATTTTTTTACTGGTCACTTCACAACTTGCAGTTCAAAGATTATCAGGCATGTTTTTAAACAAACACACTGAACATGAGATGAATATAGCATCCACACATGTTACAGTGACATGTAGAACATCAACTAGATTTCACATTTCCAGAATGAACATTTGTCCAGGGTTTACTGTTTAGCTCAGGCCTCGTTTGAGGAAGACTTCATGTCACAGTTGAACAGTGTTTGGTGGAAACTGTTACCATAACAACATATTTCTTGCTTTCTGATTCCTTTAATTTAGGCTGTTTAATTCATGTTTGCAGTGAGGCATGATATTATAATTATCCAGGGTAAAACATGTACATTGTACACAATATAATTGTAAAACCTGGATACAATCATTTCTGTATGTAAAATGCAACATTCTCATTCTGGTCAAAAAAAAAAAAAAGCATCAGTGATCATTGTGTATAATTTCCTGTAATCACATGATACATTCAAGTATTGCAAATTAAGTTAACAAATTTCTAGCATAAGTGTTTGGTTCCTTCGTGGTTAAAGGTAAAGACAGAGCAGGTTTATCAGCTCAGAGAAATGCTGTCTCACAAAAGTACTGTAATAAATGGGTCATAAAATGTCTGAAACACTATAGTGCCTTATTTTAAAAAAAGTTTCACCAACATTATCAGAGGATATAATTCAAATGAAAAGTGGTTTGTGTACATAGATCTGTTTAACATTAACTTATTTTGTTAACAATATGTTTGCACCTGCTTCAGAGTTGCTTGCAGTACTCCCCACAAAACAGTTGGTGGCAGTAGTGCATGGAGTTGGGTTAAAACATGCTGTTTAACAAAAGAGAAGAAGAAGACTTAGCTGACTAACAGAGCTGCACTCTGTTCTGTTTTGGCAAATAAAAGTTTGTGTTCAACAAGTTAATTCGCCTGTTCAGTCTCTATACTACGGTTAAGAGATCACTGAGCAGAAGAGGAGACTCACACTTTGTTTTGTCAGCTGTGTCTGTATCATGGACCAAGCAGAGGGTCGCCCCTTTGAGTCTGGTCTGCTTGAGGTTTCTTCCTCAAATCATCAGAGGGAGTTTTTCTTACCACTGTCGCCTGTGTTCTTGCTCTGGGGGTTGGTAAGATTAGACCTTACTTGTGTCAAGCACCTTGAGGCTGCTTTGTTGTGATTTGGCGCCATATAAATGAAATAAATTGAACTTGAAAGAATAAAACCAAGAATTCCATAACTCAAAATGATAACTAAACTACAGATATCAATAATCAGAACCCCAGAAGAACAAAGAGAGATCGCACGGAGGAGAACTGACAAAACAGGACGGGGCAACTACAGGTGAACACACACACCTGCAGGCAGCAGGAACAAACAGATGCTCACGCAGGGAAGCACAAAGGACACACACATGCAGGGAGCAAGTGCATATGGAGTAGGACATCCAACAGAGAAACAGATACAATCACACATACAGACAAAAGACAGCCAGGACACACCCACACACAGGGAGCAGGGAGACAGGTGGATATGGACTAGGACAGACAGCAGGGAGGCTCACATAACAGAAAAGACATGAAAACTTGGGTCAGAACAAAAAAAACCCGATGAGACGATGACCCCACAACAAACACAAACACTGACTAAAAACTGAAGCTGTTCGCCACATCATCCATATTATAATTTTTATTATCATTATGAATAAGATACTTAACATAATTTGTTTATATATGGCTATTTCTTCTAATACTGTCTAGTATACTCCATATTCCTTTAATATTGTTTCCTGTAAGCCTGAATGCGTGCAGAGCATCAAGAATCTTGTTTGATTGGAAGAGATGATGATGATGATGATGATGATGATGATGATGACAAGTACCAGCACCACCTGGGATCAGTCATTCTGAGTTCACCGTGTTCTTGGACATACAAGCTTGATCACTTTTAAAGTCTGTTTATTTGGAAGGATGTCATGCCCAGTCCCAGCTCAGGGGCTAGATTTTCGTTCATTGCCTTGTTTCCTCTTTGAGTCTGTGGTTTTACCTTTTACTAGTTTATACTTTACCATGTTAGTCTGTCTGATTCTGTTTATTGCTTTGTTTACTATTTAGTCACTCGTTTCTTTCGTTACCTTATTTTGTTTGCAGTTATTCTGTTATGTGCCGACGCGTGTTGAGGAGCGGACCTGCGTCTGACTGAACCCAGCGCTAAATAACCAGAAAGTGGTTCCAGAAAAAACAAAACAATTTTATTTTCCCCTTCTTGTGCAATACTCAGTGTACAACAAAAAGTGCGTTTATCTGGCGGAGTGAAGGACGGCGCGCTCTCCAGCGCCCAAAGGGATCGAAGCCCGGCGCTTCTGGACTCACGTTCACCGCCAAACACCCCCAGGTGGACACGACAAACCGACTCTGCGAAGGATAGAAAAGGTGAGGTAAGTCAGCAGCTACAACTAATATCCTTCAAAGGCACACACTATCAGCAACACATTCAGGTTTGAATTTAAGCTTTATGTAAATGAGCAGCTTCTCACAACAGATGGAGGATCATCAGTCCGCACACCACGGCCGTGAGAAGCGAGCTGCACAATTCTCATCAATGTTCAAATATACTGCATAACAAAATACCAAATGACTATTAACACTTATTCAGATAATCAATCACCTCTGATGTGTGCTGACAGCATGTGTCCCTCACCCGTCCTCCTTCACAGGCACGATGTGTCAAACCCAGGCGCGGTCCTCAGCGTCTCACAAACGAACATCACAAGGTTGAGTTCCTGGCAATTCTGCTTGAATCACACATGGCTTAAATGCAGAACGCCATCTCATTATCTGCCTCAGCTGAAAGTCTTTAAGGTTGCACGTGAGCATCATCCACAGGTGCTGCATATCACGCTGATGAGGGTGAAGGACTCTTCTGCCAGCACCTTCTCCACAGACAAAAACCAGTTTGCATACCACCTGGAGAGCAAAGAAAAGAAAACAACACCAAAATGTCCAGCCAAACCCCCCCAACACACAACATATTCATTGCTTTTCTTTGTTACACTTTCATCACGGATTCTTTCTTGGTTTTCTTTTATTCTTTAGTTGGTTATTGGTTGTTCACTCCTGGTCCTATAAGTCTAGTTCTGGTTATCACATTTCTTGTATTATGCTTTAGTCACAGGTTTTGGTAATTGTTCACCTTCAGTGTTTCTTGTCATATCATGTTCCATTTGTTATTTATTCCATTTTCTGTTCATCAGTTATCTTTTATTTATTGCATCATTCTGTAGTCACTGTGTTTGTTTATTCTTGGGTTATCATCTATTTTGTGTTGTATTTTGTGTCAGTTATTTTCTGCTCAGTTTATAATCTGTATCTGCCCCTGTTCTAGTTTCTATTATAATCATAGATCTTCATGTTTCCTGCTATTTGGATTAGTCACATTATTTCCTAGTTTGGTTTCCCCTTTTGTTTTGCTCACGCATTATTGCTTGTCTGGAACAAGTGACATTATACACTGTTAGTTTTTTGCCACTTACTTTACTTGATTTGCACCATTGGTTTTTCAGCCACTTAGTTATCTTGCCCTAGTTCACTTTGCTTTTGCCTCACTGCTCTCTCTTGCACTTACTTTTGTCTTTCCCAGTCACACCCCCTTCCAACACCTTCTGCACACCTGCTTCTCATTTCTCCTCTAATTGCACCACCAGTTATTTAAGCCCTCACAGTCTCACTACTCACTGCCAGATTGTTGATTTCATGTCACTCTCCAGCCATAGTTTCAAGTACTCCTTTGCCTTGTTTTTTGCCTACCAGATTTTTGACCTTGCTTTGTCCTCGACCCTGAGTTTGCCTTTGTCTCTGATTGCCTCCTCGCTGTGTGTTTTGACCTGTGCCTGTCTGTTGAACCACGCCTCAGCCTTTCGCCTGTCTGCTACCGTTGCCTCACTGCTGGATCACCTGTGTACCGAATCCCTGCTTGCTTTGATGATTAAACCTTGTACTTCTCCATCCCTGGTGAGAATTTGCATTTGTGTCCACCTGTTATGAGCCATGCCGACACCATGCCTGACAAAGGAAGCTCTAAAAGACATTTCATTAACTGATTTGCAAGTGAAGTTGTGCTTTGTGGAAACACATTTCACTAATTTCCTGTTTGACTGGTTTGATTTTTTTCTGTTTGTCTCACAGCTCTCATCTCTTCAGCCCCACAGAGGAACACCAAGGATAAAGACACAGATCCACGGCAATCTTGTTGATCATGCGCCATACAGATTCAATTTTAGGACCATGACTTTCCTGATCATCCTGCAGGGGGCAGCAATGGTGCTCTTTTACAGTTGGTATGTCCAGCACAAGCCCAGCAGTGTCACAGACTCCAACAACAAAGTTCATGTGTTTGTTGTGTGGGCCGCTGAAGAGGAGGTACTGCTGGCCCACCACCACCAGAGGGCGCCCTGCCTGGAGTGCGGGCTCCAGGCACCAGAGGGCGCTGCCGCATCATGGGAGTAGCCTGAGTGACAGCTGTCACCCATCACCAGACACAGCTGTTCCACTCAGCACAGAGGTATATCAGGAGGACGGCGTCTCCACCTCAGTGCCGAGATATCGCCTAAGACTAAGGTAGTATTCTCTGCATTTATATATATTAACCAGCTAAACCTATTAAACCTTTTCAGGACTGGTGACTACAGATAGCTTCACTGTTTTGGATAAGTACTCACCTTCCTGCTGTTCTTTGACAAGAGGTGGAGGCGGCTTCTCCCCTCTCCGTTACTGGGTGCGGTCATCCACGCCTGTGTGTTGTCGCTCTCTCCTGCCAGCAGTACCGGATCCGACGAGCGGAGGCAGTGGCCACCTGGGAATTCGGGACTTGGCGGTTCCAGTATTTCCAGGGTTCGGTGGCAGAGGAGATCTGGGTGGTTCCGGTTCGACTGAGACGGACGTCTCCTACCTTCGAGCCTGCCCACACGACACCAGCGGATTCGACCCCAAATTGTGTTTGTTATATTAATTGTGCCTGTTTCACAGAAGTAAATCTTGTTATTTACCTTCTCCATTGTCCGTTCATTGCGCCCCCTGTTGTGGGTCCGTGTTCCAACACTTTCACAACAGTGTTGGTGCTTACGTTGTGGCGATCAGGTTCCTCTTTCCTGGGTCAGTTGTTCAGCCAACACCCGTCGGTGTTCTATCTCATGGAACCCGGGTGGCACGTGTGGACACAATTGAGGGTTGGTGCACGGAAAGCCCGGATGGCTGTAAGGGATCTGTTACGAAGCCTATTCCAGTGTGACTTCTCAGTAATGGAGTCTTACCTGCCACAGATGTCTCGCATCTCCAAGTTGTTCATGTGGAGTCACAGTCGAGCGCTGTGCTCACCTCCAGCCTGCTCTCTCACACCGCGCAACCAAATGAGCAACCAGACTGAGTGCCTCAAAGTGTGTGGCACTCAGGGCCTGGAGGGGGCGCAGGATGCCTGCAGCACTTACAGCCATGTGGTGTTGAAGGAAGTACGATTCTTTGAGCTGGAATCCCTCTACCCACTTTTCCAGGACCCAAGTCTAGACCTTCGCATCATCCACTTGGTTCGAGACCCAAGGGCAGTGGTGCGGTCCAGAGAGATATTATTTGGCTACTTTCTCGCTGATAATGACGTGGTCCTGGAGCAGAGAAAAGTCCCAGCGAAGGAGGTGGATTATGAAGTCATGCAGATGATCTGTAGTAGCCACGTGTGCATCACTGAGAGCTCTTGTGAATCCCCCTCCCTTTCTTGAAGGCCGTTACAAGTTGGTTCGCTATGAGGATGTGGCGATTAACCCACTGGAAGAGATAAATGCCGTGTATGAGTTTGTTGGTCTGGGGATGACCAGCACACTGGCAGACTGGATCTACAGGGTGACACATGGCAAAGGTAAAGGCTCTCGGAATGAAGCCTTCCAAATTACTTCCCGACATGCTGCAGATGTTTCTCAGGCCTGGCGCACCACTTTACCATACAACTACAACAAGGTGAAACGGATCCAAGACGTGTGTAAGCCAGCCATGACATTGCTCGGCTACAGAACAGTTAACACTGAAAAAGAGCAAAAGAACCTTGACTTGGATCTGCTGGTGCCACAGGAACCATATCAGCTGGTTACCAGCAAAAACAGAGAACCCCAATAAGCTGTAAAGTCTGAACCCGACTTCAGAAGGTCACACGTGCTGGTCTTATGCTCACGTTCCTCTGTAGAGTGTTCACACAGACTGACTCAGCCGAGGGAACACTGTCGCCCTCTTAAAACTGTCAAAACCGATTAATGGCCACTGAATTCGTTTTTCTTAATGCAGCCCAAAATCACAGCATGACTTCAGATTGTGCACAACATGTGATGCCCTCTGTGTCGAGACTTCTTCACCGGGTTCAGAGAACTCCATGGACAGGCACCAGGCTGCAGCTCAGGGTTACGGACCTCCTTGTGATGTCCATCACAGACCATCATAGTGACCTCACACTGGACATGTCTTTTAACAGATGGAGAGACGAAGATGTCGGGAAGAATGCTGCAGGAACAGGTTTCAGGAAAGGACACAGAACAAAAGAACAAACACTGGTGGTGTGAAAGGATTAAATTAGACTGAACATCCTCATCAGCAGAGTCCTCTGCTGTATTAATACAGACTAAAGTCTGAAATCCAAACCCATCAGGACTAACGAGAAATGTCAGCGGTAGAAGAGAAAACAGCTAATGTTAAAGGGAACATGTGTGTTTTTAAATCTGGATTGAAAGAACAGAATTAGTCTCATTAGTTTCAGAGGGTGTGAGGATCTGACACTGACAAGAAGGTCAGTGATTTTCATTCAGAGAAATCTGATTAGATTTCTTACATTACATTCAGATTATCTACAAATGAGCGCGCCAAACACATATATGGGGACTTTTTTTGTTTTTTTTTTTTGGTGCCATGTTGTGCATCACTCTTAAGTCTGCAGGAACACAAACACATGAACTATTTTTATTGTTGTGTTGTTCACTGTTTGGGGACGGGGTGTATTTGGGTGCTGTGAGGACACGGTGTGGACTGTTTTGACCACCAGCTGTTGGTGTTTTGGTGGTTCTATGTTCATTTTCCTTCCTTGGACGCTGGAATATTGAAGATATGCGGTGCTCCAGAGACTATCTGAGAGTTGCTATATTAATTGTCAGATATCTTCCATTTTCATCTTCCAGAGTCATATCAATCAATCAATTTTTTTATATAGCGCCAAATCACAACAAACAGTTGCCCCAAGGCGCTTTATATTGTAAGGCAAGGCCATACAATAATTATGTAAAACCCCAACGGTCAAAACGACCCCCTGTGAGCAAGCACTTGGCTACAGTGGGAAGGAAAAACTCCCTTTTAACAGGAAGAAACCTCCAGCAGAACCAGGCTCAGGGAGGGGCAGTCTTCTGCTGGGACTGGTTGGGGCTGAGGGAGAGAACCAGGAAAAAGACATGCTGTGGAGGGGAGCAGAGATTGATCACTAATGATTAAATGCAGAGTGGTGTATACAGAGCAAAAAGAGAAAGAAACAGTGCATCATGGGAACCCCCCAGCAGTCTACGTCTATAGCAGCATAACTAAGGGATGGTTCAGGGTCACCTGATCCAGCCCTAACTATAAGCTTTAGCAAAAAGGAAAGTTTTAAGCCTAATCTTAAAAGTAGAGAGGGTGTCTGTCTCCCTGATCTGAATTGGGAGCTGGTTCCACAGGAGAGGAGCCTGAAAGCTGAAGGCTCTGCCTCCCATTCTACTCTTACAAACCCTAGGAACTACAAGTAAGCCTGCAGTCTGAGAGCGAAGCGCTCTATTGGGTGATATGGTACTACGAGGTCCCTAAGATAAGATGGGACCTGATTATTCAAAACCTTATAAGTAAGAAGAAGAATTTTAAGAATTTTAAATTCTATTCTAGAATTAACAGGAAGCCAATGAAGTTATGCTGCTATAGACTTAGACTGCTGGGGGTTCCCATGATGCACTGAGTGTTTCTTTCTCTTTTTGCTCTGTATGCACCACTCTGTGTTATGTGCAGACGCGGGTTGAGGAGCAGACCAGCGTCTGACTGAACCCAGCGCTAAATAACCAGAAAGCGGTTCCAAAAACAAAACAAATTTATTTCCCTCCTGTGCAATCATCACCTCTGATGTGTGCTGACAGCATGTGTCCCTCACCCGTCCTCCTTCACAGGCACGATGTGTCAAACCCAGGCGCGGTCCTCAGCGTCTCACAAACGAACGTCACAAGGTCGAGTTCCCGGCAATTCTGCTCAAATCACTCATGGCTTAAATGCAGAACGCCATCTCATTATCTGCTTCAGCTGAAAGTCTTTAAGTTTGCACGTGAGCATCATCCACAGGTGCTGCAAGTCATTAGGCCTGCACGTGAACATCCTCCACAAGTGCAGCCAATAATGCTGATGAGGGTGAAGGACTCTTCTGCCAGCACCTTCTCCACAGAGAAAAACCAGTTTGCATACCACCTGGAGAGCAAAGAAAAGAAAACAACACCAAAATGTCCAGCCAAACCCCCCAACACACAACACTCTGCATTTAATCATTAGTAATTGATCTCTGCTCTCTTCCACAGCATGTCTTTTTCCTGATTCTCTCCCCTCAGCCCCAACCAGTCCCAGCAGAAGACTGCCCCTCCCTGAGCCTGGTTCTGCTGGAGGATTCTTGCTGTTAAAAGGGAGTTTTTCCTTCCCACTGTCGCCAAGTGCTTGCTCACAGGGTGTCATCTTGACCGTTGGGGTTTTTCTGTAATTATTGTATGGCTTTTGACTTACAATATAATGCGCTTGGGGCAACTGTTTGTTGTGATTTGGCGCTATATAAATAAAACTGATTTGATTTGATTTGTGATCAAAAACATATTCATGTTCTAAGTTTATTTAAAAAAAACTTGTTCTGTAAATAGTTCCTTTACTATTGTGATCAAAAATATATTCATGTTCTGAGTTTATAAAAAAACTTGTTCTGTAAATAGTTCCTTTACTATTGTGATCAAAAACATATTCATGTTCTGAGTTTATAAAAAAATTTGTTCTGTAAATAGTTCCTTTACTATTGTGATCAAAAACATATTCATGTTCTAAGTTTCTAAAAAAAAACTTGTTCTGTAAACAGTTCCTTTACTGTTATGATCAAAAACATATTCATGTTCTGAGTTTATAAAAAAACTTGTTCTGTAAATAGTTCCTTTACTATTGTGATCAAAAACATATTCATGTTCTAAGTTTATAAAAAAAACTTGTTCTGTAAATAGTTCCTTTACTATTGTGATCAAAAACATATTCATGTTCTGAGTTTATAAAAAAACTTGTTCTGTAAATAGTTCCTTTACTAGTTGTGATCAAAAACATATTCATGTTCTAGAGTTTATAAAAAAAACTTGTTCTGTAAATAGTTCCTTTACTATTGTGATCAAAAACATATTCATGTTCTGAGTTTATAAAAAAATTTGTTCTGTAAATAGTTCCTTTACTGTTGTGATCAAAAACATATTCATGTTCTGAGTTTATAAAAAAACTTGTTCTGTAAATAGTTCCTTTACTATTGTGATCAAAAACATATTCATGTTCTGAGTTTATAAAAAAAACTTGTTCTGTAAATAGTTCCTTTACTGTTGTGATCAAAAACATATTCATGTTCTGAGTTTATAAAAAAACTTGTTCTGTAAATAGTTCCTTTACTATTGTGATCAAAAACATATTCATGTTCTAAGTTTATAAAAAAACTTGTTCTGTAAATAGTTCCTTTACTATTGTGATCAAAAACATATTCATGTTCTGAGTTTATAAAAAAACTTGTTCTGTAAATAGTTCCTTTACTATTGTGATCAAAAACATATTCATGTTCTGAGTTTATAAAAAAAACTTGTTCTGTAAATAGTTCCTTTACTGTTGTGATCAAAAACATATTCATGTTCTGAGTTTATAAAAAAACTTGTTCTGTAAATAGTTCCTTTACTATTGTGATCAAAAACATATTCATGTTCTAGAGTTTATAAAAAAACTTGTTCTGTAAATAGTTCCTTTACTATTGTGATCAAAAACATATTCATGTTCTGAGTTTATAAAAAAACTTGTTCTGTAAATAGTTCCTTTACTGTTGTGATCAAAAACATATTCATGTTCAGAGTTTATAAAGAAAAACTTGTTCTGTAAATAGTTCCTTTACTATTGTGATCAAAAACATATTCATGTTCTGAGTTTATAAAAAAAACTTGTTCTGTAAATAGTTCCTTTACTGTTGTGATCAAAAACATATTCATGTTCTGAGTTTATAAAAAAAAAGTTGTTCTGTAAATAGTTCCTTTACTGTTGTGATCAAAAACATATCCATGTTCTGAGTTTATAAAAAAAACTTGTTCTGTAAATAGTTCCTTTACTAATGTGATCAAAAACATATTCATGTTCTAAGTTTATAAAAAGAAACTTGTTCTGTAAATAGTTCCTTTACTATTGTGATCAAAAACATATTCATGTTCTGAGTTTATAAAAAAAACTTGTTCTGTAAATAGTTCCTTTACTGTTGTGATCAAAAACATATCCATGTTCTGAGTTTATAAAAAAACTTGTTCTGTAAATAGTTCCTTTACTATTGTGATCAAAAACATATTCATGTTCTAGTTTATAAAAAAAACTTGTTCTGTAAATAGTTCCTTTACTATTGTGATCAAAAACATATTCATGTTCTGAGTTTATAAAAAAACTTGTTCTGTAAATAGTTCCTTTACTATTGTGATCAAAAACATATTCATGTTCTGAGTTTATAAAAAAACTTGTTCTGTAAATAGTTCCTTTACTGTTGTGATCAAAAACATATTCATGTTCTGAGTTTATAAAAAACTTGTTCTGTAAATAGTTCCTTTACTATTGTGATCAAAAACATATTCATGTTCAAGTTTATAAAAAAAACTTGTTCTGTAAATAGTTCCTTTACTATTGTGATCAAAAACATATTCATGTTCTGAGTTTATAAAAAAACTTGTTCTGTAAATAGTTCCTTTACTGTTGTGATCAAAAACATATTCATGTTCTGAGTTTATAAAAAAAACTTGTTCTGTAAATAGTTCCTTTACTGTTGTGATCAAAAACATATTCATGTTCTGAGTTTCTAAAAAAAAACTTGTTCTGTAAATAGTTCCTTTACTATTGTGATCAAAAACATATTCATGTTCTAAGTTTATAAAAAAACTTGTTCTGTAAATAGTTCCTTTACTATTGTGATCAAAAACATATTCATGTTCTGAGTTTATAAAAAAAACTTGTTCTGTAAATAGTTCCTTTACTATTGTGATCAAAAACATATTCATGTTCTGAGTTTATAAAAAACTTGTTCTGTAAATAGTTCCTTTACTGTTGTGATCAAAAACATATTCATGTTCTGAGTTTATAAAAAAACTTGTTCTGTAAATAGTTCCTTTACTATTGTGATCAAAAACATATTCATGTTCTGAGTTTATAAAAAAACTTGTTCTGTAAATAGTTCCTTTACTGTTGTGATCAAAAACATATTCATGTTCTGAGTTTATAAAAAAACTTGTTCTGTAAATAGTTCCTTTACTATTGTGATCAAAAACATATTCATGTTCTGAGTTTATAAAAAAAACTTGTTCTGTAAATAGTTCCTTTACTATTGTGATCAAAAACATATTCATGTTCTGAGTTTATAAAAAAACTTGTTCTGTAAATAGTTCCTTTACTATTGTGATCAAAAACATATTCATGTTCTAAGTTTATAAAAAAAACTTGTTCTGTAAATAGTTCCTTTACTATTGTGATCAAAAACATATTCATGTTCTGAGTTTATAAAAAAACTTGTTCTGTAAATAGTTCCTTTACTGTTGTGATCAAAAACATATTCATGTTCTGAGTTTATAAAAAAACTTGTTCTGTAAATAGTTCCTTTACTATTGTGATCAAAAACATATTCATGTTCTGAGTTTATAAAAAAAACTTGTTCTGTAAATAGTTCCTTTACTGTTGTGATCAAAAACATATTCATGTTCTGAGTTTATAAAAAAACTTGTTCTGTAAATAGTTCCTTTACTATTGTGATCAAAAACATATTCATGTTCTAAGTTTATAAAAAAACTTGTTCTGTAAATAGTTCCTTTACTATTGTGATCAAAAACATATTCATGTTCTGAGTTTATAAAAAAACTTGTTCTGTAAATAGTTCCTTTACTGTTGTGATCAAAAACATATTCATGTTCTGAGTTTATAAAAAAAACTTGTTCTGTAAATAGTTCCTTTACTATTGTGATCAAAAACATATTCATGTTCTGAGTTTATAAAAAAAAGTCGCTCTGTAAATAGTTCCTTTACTGTTGTGATCAAAACATATCCATGTTCTGAGTTTATAAAAAAAACTTGTTCTGTAAATAGTTCCTTTACTATTGTGATCAAAAACATATTCATGTTCTAAGTTTCTAAAAAGAAATTGTTCTGTAAATAGTTCCTTTACTATTGTGATCAAAAACATATCCATGTTCTGAGTTTATAAAAAAAACTTGTTCTGTAAATAGTTCCTTTACTGTTGTGATCAAAAACATATTCATGTTCAGAGTTTATAAAGAAAAACTTGTTCTGTAAATAGTTCCTTTACTATTGTGATCAAAAACATATTCATGTTCTGAGTTTATAAAAAAAACTTGTTCTGTAAATAGTTCCTTTACTGTTGTGATCAAAAACATATTCATGTTCTGAGTTTATAAAAAAAACTTGTTCTGTAAATAGTTCCTTTACTGTTGTGATCAAAAACATATCCATGTTCTGAGTTTATAAAAAAAACTTGTTCTGTAAATAGTTCCTTTACTATTGTGATCAAAAACATATTCATGTTCTAAGTTTATAAAAAAACTTGTTCTGTAAATAGTTCCTTTACTATTGTGATCAAAAACATATTCATGTTCTGAGTTTATAAAAAAAACTTGTTCTGTAAATAGTTCCTTTACTGTTGTGATCAAAAACATATCCATGTTCTGAGTTTATAAAAAAACTTGTTCTGTAAATAGTTCCTTTACTATTGTGATCAAAAACATATTCATGTTCTAAGTTTATAAAAAAAACTTGTTCTGTAAATAGTTCCTTTACTATTGTGATCAAAAACATATTCATGTTCTGAGTTTATAAAAAAATTGTTCTGTAAATAGTTCCTTTACTATTGTGATCAAAAACATATTCATGTTCTGAGTTTATAAAAAAATTTGTTCTGTAAATAGTTCCTTTACTGTTGTGATCAAAAACATATCCATGTTCTGAGTTTATAAAAAACTTGTTCTGTAAATAGTTCCTTTACTATTGTGATCAAAAACATATTCATGTTCAAGTTTATAAAAAAAACTTGTTCTGTAAATAGTTGCTTTCCTATTGTGATCAAAAACATATTCATGTTCTGAGTTTATAAAAAACTTGTTTTGTAAATAGTTCCTTTACTGTTGTGATCAAAAACATATTCATGTTCTGAGTTTATAAAAAAAACTTGTTCTGTAAATAGTTCCTTTACTGTTGTGATGAAAAACATATTCATGTTCTGAGTTTCTAAAAAAAAACTTGTTCTGTAAACAGTTCCTTTACTATTGTGATCAAAAACATATTCATGTTCAAAGTTTATAAAAAAACTTGTTCTGTAAATAGTTCCTTTACTATTGTGATCAAAAACATATTCATGTTCTAAGTTTATAAAAAAAACTTGTTCTGTAAATAGTTCCTTTACTATTGTGATCAAAAACATATTCATGTTCTGAGTTTATAAAAAACTTGTTCAGTAAATAGTTCCTTTACTATTGTGATCAAAAACATATTCATGTTCTGAGTTTATAAAAAAACTTGTTCTGTAAATAGTTCCTTTACTATTGTGATCAAAAACATATTCATGTTCTGAGTTTATAAAAAACTTGTTCTGTAAATAGTTCCTTTACTGTTGTGATCAAAAACATATTCATGTTCTGAGTTTATAAAAAAACTTGTTCTGTAAATAGTTCCTTTACTATTGTGATCAAAAACATATTCATGTTCTAAGTTTATAAAAAAACTTGTTCTGTAAATAGTTCCTTTACTATTGTGATCAAAAACATATTCATGTTCTGAGTTTATAAAAAAACTTGTTCTGTAAATAGTTCCTTTACTGTTGTGATCAAAAACATATTCATGTTCTGAGTTTATAAAAAAACTTGTTCTGTAAATAGTTCCTTTACTATTGTGATCAAAAACATATTCATGTTCTGAGTTTATAAAAAAAACTTGTTCTGTAAATAGTTCCTTTACTGTTGTGATCAAAAACATATTCATGTTCTGAGTTTATAAAAAAAACTTGTTCTGTAAATAGTTCCTTTACTATTGTGATCAAAAACATATTCATGTTCTGAGTTTATAAAAAAAACTTGTTCTGTAAATAGTTCCTTTACTATTGTGATCAAAAACATATTCATGTTCTGAGTTTATAAAAAAACTTGTTCTGTAAATAGTTCCTTTACTATTGTGATCAAAAACATATTCATGTTCTGAGTTTATAAAAAAACTTGTTCTGTAAATAGTTCCTTTACTATTGTGATCAAAAACATATTCATGTTCTAAGTTTATAAAAAAACTTGTTCTGTAAATAGTTCCTTTACTGTTGTGATCAAAAACATATTCATGTTCTGAGTTTATAAAAAAAACTTGTTCTGTAAATAGTTCCTTTACTATTGTGATCAAAAACATATTCATGTTCTGAGTTTATAAAAAAACTTGTTCTGTAAATAGTTCCTTTACTATTGTGATCAAAAACATATTCATGTTCTGAGTTTATAAAAAAACTTGTTCTGTAAATAGTTCCTTTACTATTGTGATCAAAAACATATTCATGTTCTGAGTTTATAAAAAAACTTGTTCTGTAAATAGTTCCTTTACTGTTGTGATCAAAAACATATTCATGTTCTGAGTTTATAAAAAAAACTTGTTCTGTAAATAGTTCCTTTACTGTTGTGATCAAAAACATATTCATGTTCTGAGTTTCTAAAAAAAAACTTGTTCTGTAAATAGTTCCTTTACTATTGTGATCAAAAACATATTCATGTTATGAGTTTATAAAAAACTTGTTCTGTAAATAGTTCCTTTACTATTGTGATCAAAAACATATTCATGTTCTAAGTTTCTAAAAAAAAACTTGTTCTGTAAATAGTTCCTTTACTATTGTGATCAAAAACATATTCATGTTCTGGGTTTATAAAAAACTTGTTCAGTAAATAGTTCCTTTACAATTGTGATCAAAAACATATTCATGTTCTGAGTTTATAAAAAACTTGTTCAGTAAATAGTTCCTTTACTGTTGTGATCAAAAACATATTCATGTTCTGAGTTTATAAAAAAACTTGTTCTGTAAATAGTTCATTTACTATTGTGATCAAAAACATATTCATGTTCTGAGTTTATAAAAAAAAACGTGTTCTGTAAATAGTTCCTTTACTAATGTGATCAAAAACATATTCATGTTCAGAGTTTATAAAGAAAAACTTGTTCTGTAAATAGTTCCTTTACTATTGTGATCAAAAACATATCCATGTTCTGAGTTTATAAAAAAACTTGTTCTGTAAATAGTTCCTTTACTATTGTGATCAAAAACATATCCATGTTCTGAGTTTATAAAAAAAACTTGTTCTGTAAATAGTTCCTTTACTAATGTGATCAAAAACATATTCATGTTCTAAGTTTATAAAAAGAACTTGTTCTGTAAATAGTTCCTTTACTATTGTGATCAAAAACATATTCATGTTCTGAGTTTATAAAAAAAACTTGTTCTGTAAATAGTTCCTTTACTGTTGTGATCAAAAACATATTCATGTTCTGAGTTTATAAAAAAACTTGTTCTGTAAATAGTTCCTTTACTATTGTGATCAAAAACATATTCATGTTCTGAGTTTATAAAAAAAACTTGTTCTGTAAATAGTTCCTTTACTGTTGTGATCAAAAACATATTCATGTTCAGAGTTTATAAAGAAAAACTTGTTCTGTAAATAGTTCCTTTACTATTGTGATCAAAAACATATCCATGTTCTGAGTTTATAAAAAAAACTTGTTCTGTAAATAGTTCCTTTACTATTGTGATCAAAAACATATTCATGTTCTGAGTTTATAAAAAAAACTTGTTCTGTAAATAGTTCCTTTACTATTGTGATCAAAAACATATTCATGTTCTGAGTTTCTAAAAATAACTTGTTCTGTAAATAGTTCCTTTACTATTGTGATCAAAAACATATTCATGTTCTGAGTTTATAAAAAAAACTTGTTCTGTAAATAGTTCCTTTACTGTTGTGATCAAAAACATATTCATGTTCTGAGTTTATAAAAAAACTTGTTCTGTAAATAGTTCCTTTACTATTGTGATCAAAAACATATTCATGTTCTGAGTTTATAAAAAAAACTTGTTCTGTAAATAGTTCCTTTACTGTTGTGATCAAAAACATATTCATGTTCAGAGTTTATAAAAAAAACTTGTTCTGTAAATAGTTCCTTTACTATTGTGATCAAAAACATATTCATGTTCTGAGTTTATAAAAAAAACTTGTTCTGTAAATAGTTCCTTTACTATTGTGATCAAAAACATATCCATGTTCTGAGTTTATAAAAAAAACTTGTTCTGTAAATAGTTCCTTTACTAATGTGATCAAAAACATATTCATGTTCTAAGTTTCTAAAAAGAACTTGTTCTGTAAATAGTTCCTTTACTATTAAGATCAAAAACATATTCATGTTCTGAGTTTATAAAAAAAACTTGTTCTGTAAATAGTTCCTTTACTGTTGTGATCAAAAACATATTCATGTTCTGAGTTTATAAAAAAACTTGTTCTGTAAATAGTTCCTTTACTATTATTATCAAAAACATATTCATGTTCTGAGTTTATAAAAAAAAAGTTGCTCTGTAAATAGTTCCTTTACTGTTGTGATCAAAAACATATCCATGTTCTGAGTTTATAAAAAAAAACTTGTTCTGTAAATAGTTCCTTTACTATTGTGATCAAAAACATATTCATGTTCAAGTTTATAAAAAAAACTTGTTCTGTAAATAGTTGCTTTACTATTGTGATCAAAAACATATTCATGTTCTAAGTTTATAAAAAAAGTGTTCTGTAAATAGTTCCTTTACTATTGTGATCAAAAACATATTCATGTTCTGAGTTTATAAAAAAAACTTGTTCTGTAAATAGTTCCTTTAGTGTTGTGATGAAAAACATATTCATGTTCTGAGTTTCTAAAAAAAAAAACTTGTTCTGTAAACAGTTCCTTTACTATTGTGATCAAAAACATATTCATGTTCAAAGTTTATAAAAAAAACTTGTTCTGTAAATAGTTCCTTTACTATTGTGATCAAAAACATATTCATGTTCAAAGTTTCTAAAAAAAAACTTGTTCTGTAAATAGTTCCTTTACTATTGTGATCAAAAACATATTCATGTTCTGGGTTTATAAAAAACTTGTTCAGTAAATAGTTCCTTTACAATTGTGATCAAAAACATATTCATGTTCTGAGTTTATAAAAAACTTGTTCAGTAAATAGTTCCTTTACTGTTGTGATCAAAAACATATTCATGTTCTGAGTTTATAAAAAAACTTGTTCTGTAAATAGTTCATTTTCTATTGTGATCAAAAACATATTCATGTTCTGAGTTTATAAAAAAAACGTGTTCTGTAAATAGTTCCTTTACTAATGTGATCAAAAACATATTCATGTTCAGAGTTTATAAAGAAAAACTTGTTCTGTAAATAATTCCTTTACTATTGTGATCAAAAACATATCCATGTTCTGAGTTTATAAAAAAACTTGTTCTGTAAATAGTTCCTTTACTATTGTGATCAAAAACATATACATGTTCTGAGTTTATAAAAAAAACTTGTTCTGTAAATAGTTCCTTTACTAATGTGATCAAAAACATATTCATGTTCAAGTTTATAAAAAAAACTTGTTCTGTAAATAGTTGCTTTACTATTGTGATCAAAAACATATTCATGTTCTAAGTTTATAAAAAACTGTTCTGTAAATAGTTCCTTTACTATTGTGATCAAAAACATATTCATGTTCTGAGTTTATAAAAAAAACTTGTTCTGTAAATAGTTCCTTTACTGTTGTGATGAAAAACATATTCATGTTCTGAGTTTCTAAAAAAAAAACTTGTTCTGTAAACAGTTCCTTTACTATTGTGATCAAAAACATATTCATGTTCAAAGTTTATAAAAAAAAACTTGTTCTGTAAATAGTTCCTTTACTATTGTGATCAAAAACATATTCATGTTCAAGGTTTCTAAAAAAAAACTTGTTCTGTAAATAGTTCCTTTACTATTGTGATCAAAAACATATTCATGTTCTGGGTTTATAAAAAACTTGTTCAGTAAATAGTTCCTTTACAATTGTGATCAAAAACATATTCATGTTCTGAGTTTATAAAAAACTTGTTCAGTAAATAGTTCCTTTACTGTTGTGATCAAAAACATATTCATGTTCTGAGTTTAGAAAAAAACTTGTTCTGTAAATAGTTCATTTTCTATTGTGATCAAAAACATATTCATGTTCTGAGTTTATAAAAAAAACGTGTTCTGTAAATAGTTCCTTTACTAATGTGATCAAAAACATATTCATGTTCAGAGTTTATAAAGAAAAACTTGTTCTGTAAATAGTTCCTTTACTATTGTGATCAAAAACATATCCATGTTCTGAGTTTATAAAAAAAACTTGTTCTGTAAATAGTTCCTTTACTATTGTGATCAAAAACATATTCATGTTCTGAGTTTATAAAAAAAACTTGTTCTGTAAATAGTTCCTTTACTAATGTGATCAAAAACATATTCATGTTCTAAGTTTCTAAAAAGAACTTGTTCTGTAAATAGTTCCTTTACTATTAAGATCAAAAACATATTCATGTTCTGAGCTTATAAAAAAAACTTGTTCTGTAAATAGTTCCTTTACTGTTGTGATCAAAAACATATTCATGTTCTGAGTTTATAAAAAAACTTGTTCTGTAAATATTTTCTTTACTGTTGTGATCAAAAATTTTTGTTATGGTTAGTTTATTTACCTGTTTGATATTAGTTTGGTTATGTGTTCGTTTAGATTGCCCTCTTGTGGTGACAGTTAGGTTTGCAACTCTTCCTTTTTAACTGCAAACTCATGGGAGAAGCAGCCGTCTCCGTCGTCTTGGCCCACATAAGGCTGTAAGTATTTGGTGTTTCATTTAAAAATGTTGTTTGTCATTAGGCTACAGTTTATCAGATTGCTTTGTCTGTAGAAAATGTTAGCAAAACATGTTTGTGATCTGTTCTGAGAAACGTTAGCATACAGCTAGCATGATGCTAACTGTCAAGGAATTTATATAGTTCATGCTTATATTATCATTTATTTCCTTTTATGACTACGTGTACTTTTCCTCTTTGTGAGAAGATTGTTATATGGCTGGGGGGGCCTGGCTGCCGGTTTGTTTCTATCTTTTGGTTTTCCTCCCAGGTGGCGTGCGTTTGGGACTGAGTGGCTGTGTTGCTGAGGCTGTCAGGACCTCACCCTGATCACCTGCGACTCGTCAGGACTCACAGCTGTGGTGCATCTGGATGGATTGGAACATGTTGGCATTTAAGACTGGAGTGCACAGTGTGTATTTGCCAGAGACTCGACCTTGTGACCAGACGGGTGAGATCGTCGTCTCGGGAGCCATCTCATCAGCAGCGGATGCTGAGAACGTCCAGGTTTGATGCACAGTCTGTGAAAGAGGAGGGGGTGAGGTTTCACGCTCGTCAGCACACTTCCTGAGGTACGTTAGATTTTGTGACTAACAGTTATACAGTCAGTAAATGTGGTGTCCCTCACACCTTATTGTATTGAGCTGTTTCTTAGTCATGTATCAGCTTCCACTGCAGTGGAGTTTTGTGAACTGGATGTTCCATGCCTGCAGGTTTGGAAGCTGATCAGTAATCAAGCCAGGAAGTGTTTGCTGTTTGTACACCTTTAAGTGTTCTGTGTGTAGAGTGTGGACTCACATAATGGTTCCTTCTTTCACAGACTCGGTTGTTGCGGCCACCTGGGGGGTGTCGGCGGGGTCCTTGGGTCCGAAACAGCTTCTGGCTCCTTACCGTTAGCGCTGCTGGGAGCGCACCACGCCAGGCCGCACCTTTTTGTTATTATATTATCACTGTTATGTATTAAATTCAGTTAGCCTTTGTACCGTGCTCTGCTTATTTCATACTGGGTCCTTCAAACGCTGGTCGGTTCTCCGAGCTGCGTCCGACACATAACAAAGATGAGGTTTTAAAAAGAAACTTGTCTGCATTGTTCATGATTGAGCAAACTATTTTTCATTTTGCATAAGTGCCTTATCCTGTTTTTGACGAGCCACAAGGCTCATGTCACAGGAATGGAAGGTTCCAGCCGCTACCTTGCCTTGCTATCTCCCTCATGCAGACATGACTCATGTGTAACCTCTCCCTGACTGTCCTTGTTTGTTTTTTCTCATGTTGGTGAACTAAATAAAAAGCCGGGCCAGAGGAGGAGATTTTAGGAGAGCTTTGGAGCTGAGCACTTACAAGCTGCTACTGCCCGCTCCTACTCTCCTCCTCTGCGCAGAGCATAAAATATATTTGTCTCTCTCTGACTGGTTTCTTTACAGTGTCTGTGCCTCTCATTTCTTTAAAACAGGGTGCAAACCCAACAGTTTTTCCTGGTGCCCTACGTGGGGCGCCGACAGATCTTCTCGAGCGAACGGAGGGAGACGCACCGCTGACAGCGCGCACTGAAGAAAGTCCTGAGGAGTGAATTCTCCATCGGGCCGGTGACCATAGACGTCCACCTCCGCTCGCCGCAGTAGATTGCCGACGCCTCCGAACCAAATGAGAGGCGCAACAAATTAACGTAAGTAATTACTGCCTGCCTGTGAGGATAAAATACGTTAACGTGGGTAATAAAGTGCGGGGGAGGGAGTTAGAGTCTCCGGTCCTGCCGGCACCTTTGGCGGAGGGGTTTGAGTCCCCATCCGGCTAAGAAATACAGGAGGAGTAAAAATAAAATTCAGGAGAAGCAGTTAGAGAGACGCAAATTAATTGAATATTCCAAAAGTGAAACTAAGTGCGTTTGTGGTATGAATGTGAGAGAATGGGACTGTGAGTGACTGAAGCACGGACAGCTTGATATCCCATTTTATCAGGGGACAAAAGTGAAGCTGTCGTCTGCAAAGTAGGTCATTTTAATTCCATACGCACCACACTCACATATTCCCGACGAGTCTGCAAAGAGGGGGATTCCAAGGAAGGTCCGCCCCACGGGGTAGAAGCTTGACCTGAACTTTGCAGAGTGAAGGGGAATAGGTGACCAACATGGGAAACACATACACAGAAAATAGGCCCCTATTTCAGGGCGACGAAAAATACATGCACAAACGCAATCCGGAAAATCTGAAGTACATAACTAAATGGAATTATGACTGTATACTGTGTACTGTAATACTGTAGATAACTCCATCTATCAGAGTTGAGACAAACTGAACAATTATTGGAGGAAGGTCTGACGACCTGTGAAAACAGAGAACACGTAGTAATGATGTCACCAAAAGATCTACACATAACTATGCTATTCACTCCACAAAAGGATGAAAGGTATGGAGCAGGATTTCTGAAAATTCCATCAGAATTACAGACAGTAGCACACCTATACACAGACAGAAAAAACACCTCTGTGTGTAGTGTAGTGCTGACCCAAAGTGCAGACAAATGGTAGAGAGGAAAACCTGAGGCTGTGCCTCATATTTCACTGACAAGGGCAGACACTCAGTCCTGGAAGGACCTTGGAGGAATTGTTAAAATAGCTGAGGAAGCAACTGATTGGCACGAAGCAGATGAAATGTTGGTGTGGGATTTCAGTCCATCCACAGGCTTGTATCGGAAATACATGTTTGTAAGTGCTTGGACGACACCGGTGATACATGAAGTAGATCTGGACGATTGAAATTTAACAACATCTGTGTTGTTGACACAGGAAGATGAGACTTTATTGGCCAAACTGCCTCCTCATCTCTGGGTGAATGCACCCACAGATGTAGGACTGTTGAAAAACATTCCGCCAGTCAAAATTAAGCCACGATCTGATTGGAGACCACGGATCAAACAATATCCGTTTAAACCTGAAGCAAAAAAAGGAAATGATGACTTTCTTAGGTATCTGTAATTATTGCAGAGCCTGGATTCCATGTTATGCAGAGATGGTGCAGAAATTGCAGGATTTAATACATTCTATACCAATGGATATGACTGACAAAATGACAAAATACAGTGGAATAAAGAAGCTGAAGAACAGTTTACAGCTCTTAAACAAGAACTTGTGAGTTCCACAGTATTATCTCTGCCCAATTATGCCAAGCCATTCACTCTCATGGTGGACACAAAACAGGGATTCATGTGTGCAGCTACAACAACATGGTAATAAAAATAAACCAGTTGGCTATTATTCCAAAGGTTTGGATACATTCTTATCGCCTGCTAGACAGATAGCATATACAGCAATGCTATTGTCTCAGCCATATATTACCATTGAAAGATGCAACACCTTGAATCCCGCCACACTCCTACCTACTGAGACAGACGGTGAACTGCATGATTGTTTGGCAGACACACACAGAAACAACAATTACCTCGACCAGACTTAACAGACGAACCATTTACAGATGGACTACATTACTTTGTGGATGGCTCATGTTTCAAAGATCAAAAAGGACAGACATTAACAGGCTATGCTGTTGTCCAATTACCAAATACTGTTATTGAAGCAAAACAGATTGATCATTTTAAATCACCCCAAGCTCCAGGGCTCATTGCATTAACCAGAGCTTGTATCTTGGCTAAAGGACAGAAACTGACCGTCTATACAGATAGTCAATATGCATTTTCAACAATTTGGTTCTTTGCAAAACAATGGCAACAAAGAGGTATGATAACCTCTACAGGGAAACCAATGACACATGCAGGCTTACTCACAAATTTGCTAGAAGCAGTGACATTACCATCACACCTGGCATTATGTAAATGCCCAGCCCACACCAGAGGCACAGATTTTGTCTCCAGAGGAAACTGTCTCGCAGACAAAATAGCGAAAGAAGCAGCAGCTGGTCAATATGGCGCTTCTTCTATTTACACAGCTCAGACAGACAATGAACCATTAATAGACTCTGACCTTTTACTGGATATGCAAAAACAAGCAGCAACACAGGAACGAAATCTGTGGTTGAAAAATGGGGCAACCCCAAACCCCAAAGGACTTTATTGTGTACATAACAAACCCATCCTACCCAAAAGCTTATTCAAAGCAGCTGCAATTGCGACACATGGATAAACACGTGTCGACAGGGGGGATGGTACATATGGTAGATCAACACTTTACTACCTATGGATTTAATTTATACTCCAAAATTTTTTTTTTTTTTTGTAAAGCCTGTGTTACCTGATTGAAACACAACCCATAAGGAAATATAAGAGCCCGGAGAGGGCAATTCCCAAAACCACAGTATCCTTTTCAAATTGTTCATATGGACTTTATTGAACTAAATCAATCATCAGGTTTAACACCATTTGAGATACTTTATGGATGACCATATCTTCTACCAATTTTTGACATGGATACTAAAACAGCAGATGAGGAACAAACATTAGCAGATTTTATGAAAAAGACATTAACACAGAAAGAGATAACTCAAACACATTTACTGCCGGATGATTCTGATCTTCCACAGGACGGCCTTCCTGTAGTCCAACCAGGAGACTGGGTGTTCATCAGAGTGATTAAGAGGAAGAACTGGTCCAGTCCTCGTTGGGAAGGTCCATACCAAGTGCTGTTAACAACACCAACTGCAGTAAAGATAGCAGAGAGATCAACGTGGATACATCTAAGTCACTGTAAGATACAGCGTGTGTTGGCTGCCTCCACAGTGTAAGGGGAAGTCTGGCTACAAAGGGAGTCTATTTAATTAGCAATAGATTGTCTCAATGCCAGTGAAGCAGGGAGATCCTTGCACTATTAGGGGACGTTGGTCAACAGCACTGTATCCTAGCAATCATGACTGAACTACAGCAGACCCCGGAGCGGCGTGCTCAGCGCCGCCGTTGCCGGACTGTTGGTAGGGCAGTCGGTTGCGCTATGACCTTAGTGTGTTCCTCGGATTCCTGGCCTGGTGGTTGACCCAAGAATTGAAGCTCACTGTGGACCGAGCCAGAGAACAACGGAAGCAACGTCAGAAGAGGTTTATTCATAATGTGAATGAGACAGATGGACACCCTCATATATACCATACTAATTCGTGGTACAGATATGTTCATTTATTGGCTATGGAATTACATGTTACTAATTGTTATGTTTGTTTGCATATGCCTATATCCTCAACACACCCAGCTCTGACGGCTAAACCGTACCCTGCTAGGGTGACAGAATGTCTTATCATACGGATGCATAATCAAACTGTATTTCAGGGACAACAGTTCTCAGCTAATCTGACAAGACGTAATACCACTTGTTTCAATACAACCACTTTTATGATAGGGACTCCAACAGACGATGTACAAGCGTGCCCAAGTGCTGCTCCATTGACAAGACTGAAGGGAAACACAAAAATATCATCACATGTTAAATTGTCATCACAACGGCCATTCCCGATTTGCTTTTATGGGACAGGGAATAAAACTGTAGGTAAAATTAGGAAACGTCTGTGTACCCAAACTTATGTTTTATCAAATGATTTAAGCCTAACCAAAACATATTATGAGGATGGTACTTATTTTCATCTCATTGGACGTGGATGTAATCATACAGGCTCCTGTCCATGGGGAATGGATGAATTGTGTGCTTATGTTAGTAAGTTTTTGTTACCACCTATAAATGGTACTCCGGTGTATGATGACATCTATTGGCTTTGTGGTTCCAGACTGTACATGAGTCTCCCACCAAATTGGGGTGGTGTGTGTGCACCTACCCAGGTGACTGACCATACATATGTGGTAGTGCCAAGGACCTCCACAGAGAAGAATGGCAGCACCAGACGGAGGAGATCGATATACCCAGATGTGTTGCCACATGATCACATGTGGGGCTCGGATGTACCGGCGGACCAAAAGTTGTGGTCTGTAGGAGATAAAATAGCACATTCACTGTTCCCCTGGATAGGAGTGGTAAAAAATTTCATTGATGATTGAAACACTGAATTACCAATTGGGACTGTTCATGAATGCAACTGAAAAAATAGTAACAGCCCAAAACATAGCGATCGATGCCTTACGTACCATGGTAATGCAAAATCGCATGGTTTTACTCACTGGATCACAAGGAGGAGTCTGTGTGATGCTTAACACCACTTGTTGTACTTTTATTCCAGATTCAATACATTCTGTTGATGTACAAGATGCGTTACAAGAACTGACCAAGTTACGCGATGTAATGCACAAGGACACTGTAACTGTTACACACTGGGATCCCTGGTCCTGGTTGACTTCAGGACCATGGTGGCAGTTGTTACTGAAAATAATGACACCAGTTATTATAGTCCTAATTCTGATTGGACTTTGCATGTGTTGTGTGGTCCCTTGTATCAAAACAATGGTTGGCAAAATGGTGTCAAATACATTTGTACAGTGTAATCTGGCTTTCCAACAAACTATGCCAAAATATCAAGCACTGAAACAGTCAGACCTTAGTGGAGAAAACTATAATGACTGTGTTGAGAATTATGATGATATTGAAACGCTCACAACTCCAGTTCAAGCTTGAACTGTTGAAGTGATGAGTTAACACACTCTTAGCCTATGAAGCTTTAGCTGAAAATGTAATAAGACAAGTGGTTAAAGTGGACAAATTTTCTATTGAAGTGTGTTTTGGACATGACAAACTTATGTAAATAAATGATAAACAGGGAGGATTATGTCAAGGATTTTATATAGTTCATGCTTATATTATCATTTATTTCCTTTTATGACTACGTGTACTTTTCCTCTTTGTGAGAAGAGGAGGTTTCAAAAAAAAAAAACTTGTCTGCATTCTTCATGATTGAGCAAACTATTTTTCATTTTGCATAAGTGCCTTATCCTGTTTTTGACGAGCCACAAGGCTCATGTTGCAGGAATGGAAGGTTCCAGCCGCTACCTTGCCTTGCTATCTCCCTCATGCAGACATGACTCATGTGTAACCTCTCCCTGACTGTCCTTGTTTGTTTTTTCTCATGTTGGTGAACTAAATAAAAAGCCAGGCCAGAGGAGGAGATTTTAGGAGAGCTTTGGAGCTGAGCACTAACAAGCTGCTACTGCCCGCTCCTACTCTCCTCCTCTGCGCAGAGCATAAAATATATTTGTCTCTCTCTGACTGGTTTCTTTACAGTGTCTGTGCCTCTCATTTCTTTAAAACAGGGTGCAAACCCAACACTAACGCCTTTCTTTTGTTGTGCTAATTAGACCCATTTGGCAGGATAATTTACAAGCTAACTCTAGAGTAGTCATTTTAACAAACATTTTATTTCTATATGGAAAAGTTACAACAAAGGATGAATGACACTGATTGCTGTATTTTTTGTGTGTTACAGCTTTACAATTTCATTAAATGAGATGAAGCCAACTCTCATTCTGTTCACTGTCTGTCATAGCTAGAGTAAAGCACATCTAGTGAGGACAGAACATTAAAGAGCCTTATAAACAGCAGACGGCACCAGAAGCTGTTACTTCAGTCACCCAGTCACCATGTGGCAGCCAACGGACCCACAACCTCAAAGTCAAGTAAGAAGCCACATGCAGGGGAGTCAAGGGGAGCAGTTTGAAACGAGGTCTCGTTGCTCTCGATCGTCAAAGTCTTCCAGGTCATCCTCAAGCGTTGCAGCACTCAAAGCGCGAGCCAAAGTTGGGGCTGCACAAGCGCAGTTGGCCTATGCAGAAGTGAAAGCTGAGGCCATGAAACAACAGGCTGAAATTCAAGCTCAACTACACATCCTAAAGGTAAAGAAAGAAGCAGCAGCTGCAGCAGCAGAAGCAGACATTCTCGAGGCAGCCACTCAGTATGAAGAACAGCAACCTCTCTGCAAAGAGCATCTATCCGACAACTCTGTGGACCCCAGACAAAGGGTTTAGAATTACATTGACAGTCAAGTCTTCCTGCCAGACAACCAAATGTTAACACAACCTCCAATACTTAGCACAAACTCCATTCACCAAGATGAAATCCCAAATGCTGACGCTCAGCCAATCCCCCTTGATGATGTCAAGCTGAAAACACAACAACAACAAAGTCCTGTAGCTCACAACCACACGTCAATACCCGAACCTCGCTCTGTCTATCCAGCAGCAAACTACCAATACCAGCCATTCAGTTCATCTCCATTTAACACTCAGCAAACATCCAACAGCAATGATGTAGCTAAATATTTGATGAGACGTGAACTTGTGACAGGAACAATGCAGAAATTTGATGACGACCCACAAAACTATCGTGGCTGGAAATCCTCATTTCTGAACATCACCAAAGACCTATCTTTGTCACCCAGAGAAGAACTGGATCTCCTTTTGAAATGGCTAGGACCAAAGTCAACAGAACAAGCAAAGAGAATCAGTGCAGCTCAAATCAACAACATCAATGCAGCTCTCCAAATGGTTTGGCAGCGCCTGGAAGAAACATATGGTGCACCAGAGGTAATAGAGCACGCCCTCTTTAAGAAAATTGAGGACTTTCCCAAAATCACCTCTAGAGACAATGTTAAACTAAGAGAGCTAGGGGACCTCTTACTTGAACTTGAACTAACAAAAGCAGAGGGTTATTCTCCTGGGCTTGCCTTTCTAGATACTGCTCGTGGAGTTAATCCCATAGTAGAGAAGTTGCCTTATTCCCTTCTAGAAAAGTGGATCTCACACGCTTCTCAATACAAAGTAAATTATAGGGTCACCTTCCCACCCTTTTCTACTTTTTCTAGATTTGTGCAAGAGCAGGCACGCATAAGAAATGATCCCAGCTTCTCTCTTCTATCAGCAGCCCATCCCAAGATTGAGAAATCACTTAAAAACAGAGCTCGCCCTACAATATCAGTGAATAAGACCGATATAGCACTGGGAACAGTATTTACTGATGGAGATGGAGATCCCGATAAGCAATGTCCTCTCCATAAAAAGCCCCATCCCCTCAAAAAATGTCACAATTTTCGCAAGTCTCTGCTACCACAATGTGCACTGAGGTATGTGGGGAACAGAGCAGTCCTAGGTCCTGTGCCAAGATCTGCCTAGCTAAAGTTTATCCAGCAGGCCAACGAGAAAAGGCAGTAAACTTTTATGCTGTTATGGATGAGCAGAGTAATCAGTCTCTTGCTCGCTCAGACTTTTTTGACATTTTCAGAGTTAATGGAGGCACAGAGGTTTATACTTTAAAGACATGCTCTGGTGTCACGGAAGTGAGTGGGAGGAGAGCTAAAGACTTTATCATTGAGTCCATGGATGGCCACATTAGAGTGCCACTGCCTCCTATGCTAGAGTGTGACATGATCCCAGATGATCGCTCAGAGATACCCTCTCTTGAAGTCATCCAACACCACCCACATTTAAATGTGTTCACGCACAAAATCCATCCTGTTGATCCAAATGCACAAATTCTGCTGCTACTCGGCAGAGACATCCTGAGGCTGCACAAAGTGAGAGAGCAATGCAATGGTCCCAACAATGCACCATTTGCCCAGCGTCTCGACCTTGGTTGGGTCATTGTTGGTGATGTATGTGTAAGTGGTGCTCACAAACCAGTTGCTGTAAGGGCATACAAAACTAACACCTTGCTCAATGGTCGTCCATCCTATTTCAGTCCCTGCACTAATGTCCTGCAAGTAAAAGAGAAAAAAGTGAAACAAGTTACGAATGTGGCTCAAAACATCAGATACTTACCAAACAAGAAAAACAGACAATCTTGGGGACACCATCTTCATTAAACAAGAGAATGATGAGAGGTTGGCACCCTCTCAACAAGATGCACAGTTTCTTACTATAATGCAAAATGAAATGTGCCAAGATGAGACAAACAGCTGGACTGCACCCCTTCCCTTTGTTACACCCAGACAACGCTTACCAAACAACAGAGAACAAGCTTTAAAGAGACTTTACACACTCCAACGGAGTCTTCACAAGAAACCTGATATGAGAGAACACTTTGTGCAATTCATGCAGAAAATCCTAGATAACCAGCAAGCTGAAATTGCACCCCCCCTTACAGCCTGATGAAGAGCATTGGTACCTCCCCATGTTTGGGGTGTACCACCCATAAAAACCTAATCAGATCTGTGTGGTTTTTGATTCGAGTGCCAAACATGAGGGCGTATCGCTCAATGATGTCCTCTTAAGTGGCCCAGATCTTAACAATGCCTTGCTCTGGGTCCTCATGAGATTCCGTAGAGAGCCTATTGCAATAACTGCAGACGTGGAACAAATGTTCTACTGTTTCACAGTGAGGGAAGATCATCGCAATTTCCTGCGATTTCTTTGGCACAAAGACAATGGCATCTCAAAGGAGATCATTGAGTACTGCATGAAAGTTCATGTGTTTGGAAATCGGCCATCTCCTTCTGTCGCAATCTATGGACTACGCAAAGCAGCTGAGGCAGGAGAGGTGGAGTATGGTAAGGACGCAATGCGGTTTGTCACTAGGAACTTTTATGTGGATGACGGTCTGGCCTCACTCCCCACAGAACCCAAAGCAATCGCTCTACTGCAGAACACACAGAAAATGTTGGCAGAGTCAAACCTGCGTTTACACAAAATTGCTTCAAACAGCAGTAAGGTCATGGAGGCATTCCCACCAAGCGACTTGGCAAAGGACATTAAAAGCCTCAACCTAGACAGTGACCCATTGCCTGTTCAGAGAAGTTTAGGCATTAGCTGGAGTCTTGAAACTGACACTTTTACTTTTCAAGTGTGCAAAGAGCAAAAGCCCTTCACCAAAAGAGGTATATTATCCACTGTAAATAGTTTGTATGACCCTTTAGGTTTTGTTGCACCGATAACTGTACAGGGAAAGGGACTCATAAGAGAACTCACCTCTGAACCATGCAACTGGGATGACCTCTTGTCTCCTGATAAAGAAAGATTATGGACTACATGGAAAGATTCTCTTCTGGAGTTAGAACATATACATATCCCCAGACCATATGTACTATTGTCTCTCTCCTCAGCGTCACACAGAGAACTTTGTGTCTTCAGTGATGCTTCATCCACAGCAATAGCAGCCGTCGCCTACATGCGCGTTCAGAATGAGCATGGAGATTACTTCACTGGTTTTGTCATGGGAAAATCAAAACTAGCACCAAAGCCAGCACACACCATTCCCCGTCTGGAGCTCTGCGCAACTGTCCTCACTGTAGAAATGGCAGAGCTTATATGCCAGGAAATGGACCTTGCATGCTGTTAAGTTCTACACGGACAGTAAGATTGTGCTTGGTTACATCTACAACACATCCAGAAGATTTTATGTCTATGTTTCAAACAGAGTCTTGAGAATTAGAAAATCATCTGTGCCATCCCAATGGCATCATGTCTCATCAGAAAACAATCCAGCAGATGTTGCTACACGCCCAATAACAGCACCTCTACTGTCGCAAACGTACTGGTTCACAGGACCACCTTTCCTGACAAAAGAACTTACTCAGCTGCTGCCTACTGCAGACACGAGCAAGTTCAAACTAAATGAACCAGAACATGATGCAGAGATTTGTCCCGAAGTCAGTGTCTCTGCTACCAAAGTCAGCATCAAACCTCTTAGTTCACCGCTTCAAAAGGTTTTCAACATGGAAACATCTCATAAGAGGCATGACAAAACTCATCAAAGTAGCCAGTAACACATCCAAGGCTGCAAACAAAAACACCACAAATCCACAAACTCAAGCTAAACTGACAGTCATTGCAAGCGTTCAACAAAGTGCATTTAAAGAAGAAATAAAGAAGCTGCATAAAGGGGAACAAGTTTCAAAACCAAGCCCCCTTTGGTCTTTAGACCCATTCATAGACTGTCGCATGTCCTATGCTGACCTTTCACATGACGAAAAGCATCCTCTGATTCTCCCCAGAAAGCACCACGTGTCGACTCTTCTTGTGAGACATTATCACCAGGATGTCGCCCACCAAGGTTGTCATCTCACAGAAGGGGCACTATGATCGGCAGGGGTTTGGATTATCGGAGTCAGAAAACTAGTCTCAAGTGTAATCTATCAATGTGTCACATGCCGTAAGCTCAGAGGTAAACCCGCTGAACAAAAGATGGCCAACCTTCCTGAGGACCGTCTTGTCATGGAGCCTCCATTCTCTGGAGTCGGCTTAGATGTTTTTGGGCCATGGACCATAGTCTCTTGCAGAACTAGAGGAGGCAATGCTGAAAGTAAGCGCTGGGCAGTTTTATTCAGTTGTCTAGGCACCCGAACAGTTCACATAGAAGTCATCGAATCTATATATGTCCACCTCAAGTTTCATTAATGTGTTACGAAGATTTTTTGCTGTCAGGGGCCCTTCCAAAGTTCTCAGATCAGATCGTGGCACTAACTTTGTTGGGGCTTGTAGAGAGTTAAAAATCAGCACCAACGACCTCGAGATCCAAGATTACCTGACAAAGGAAGGCTGCACATGGACTTTTAACACGCCCCAACACTTATCACATATGGGCGGCTCATGGGAAAGAATGATAGGCATAGCCCGCCGCATTCTTGACGCCATGTTACTGCAGACAGGCCCTACTTGTCTCACACATGAAGTTCTTACAACACTAATGGCAGAAGTTATGGCCATTATTAATGCTCGGCCATTAGTTCCCATTAACTCAGATTCAGACACACCAACTGTCTTGACACCATCGATGCTCCTAACTCAAAAGACAGGAGCTGCGCCCGCTCCTGAAGGGACATTTGACATTAAAGACATGTACAAAAAGCAATGGCAACAAGTTCAAAGTCTTGCGGATGCCTTCTGGAAATGCTGGAGACAAGAGTACCTTTTAATGCTTCAAGTAAGGAACAAATGGACTCACGAAAAGGACAGTATTAAAGAAGGAGATGTCTTAGTTAAAGATGATTTAGTGAAATGCAACGAGTGGCCAATTGGTCTCATTACTAAGTGCATCCCGAGTGAAGACAAGAAAATCAGAAAGGTGGAAGTAAGAGTTGTGAAGCAAGGCACTTCACGTGTCTACCTTCGACCAGTAACTCAACTTATTCTTCTACTCTCTCTAAACGATGATAAAAAGGTCGAAAAATAAAGTAATACAGTTTAGAGTGGTATAAAGAATTAATACCAGGCATAGAGTGTTATGGTTAGTTTATTTACCTGTTTGATATTAGTTTGGTTATGTGTTGGTTTAGATTGCCCTCTTGTGGCGACAGTTAGGTTTGCAACTCTTCCTTTTTAACTGCAAACTCATGGGAGAAGCAGCCGTCTCTGTCATCTTGGCCCACATAAGGCTGTAAGTGTTTGGTGTTTCATTTAAAAATGTTGTTTGTCAGTAGGCTACAGTTTATCAGATTGCTTTGTGTGTAGAAAATGTTAGCAAAACATGTTTGTGATCTGTTCTGAGAAATGTTGGCATACAGCTAGCATGATGCTAACGCCTTTCTTTTGTTGTGCTAATTAGACCCATTTGGCAGGATAATTTACAAGCTAAATCTAGAGTAGTCATTTTAACAAACATTTTATTTCTATATGGAAAAGTTACAACAAAGGATGAATGACACTGATTGCTGTATTTTTTGTGTTACAGCTTTACAGTTTCATTAAATGAGATGAAGCCAACTCTCATTCTGTTCACTGTCTGTCATAGCTAGAGTAAAGCACATCTAGTGAGGACAGAACAATTTTCATGTTCTGAGTTTATAAAAAAAACTTGTTCTGTAAATAGTTCTGTTACTATTGTGATCAAAAACATATTCATGTTCTGAGTTTATAAAAAAAAACTTGTTCTGTAAATACGAGGTCTGTCCATAAAGTATGGTACCTTTTTATTTTTTTTTAAACTATATGGATTTGATTCATATGTTTTCACGTCAGACAAGCTTGAACCCTCGTGCGCATGCGTGTTTTTCCACACCTGTCGGTGATGTCATTCGCCTGTGAGCACTCCTTGTGGAAGGAGTGGTCCCGTCCCGTCGTCAGATTTTCATTGTCTGGAAATGGCGGAATGATTTGGGGTTTTTTCCATCAGAATTTTTTCAGAAGCTGTTAGAGACAGGCACCTGGAAACCATTTGAAAAATGTATCTGGCTTTCGGTGAAAATTTTACGGGCTTCACAGAGAATAAGGAGTGTTACTACAGCTTTAAGGATGGCCCACAATGGCGCTCGGCGCGCTGCACTCCGAGCTGCGACGACAGGCACAAACCACCGGATTATTTCTAAACGGATGGCTGTGTGGAGCTGGGACCGTCGTGTGCACTTTGTCTGGTTATCACAAGAGCTGGACATCAACCATTTTCCGGCAGATTTCACTTTTAACAAGAGATTTTGTCATGGAAAGCCGCGCGGAGGCTTTGTGCGTCACGACCGATTCGCTGTTCGAGCGAGACAAAGGAACACCTCCGTTTCGGAGTGTTAGAGGACAAGTTGGGACATGCCTATCTCGGCTTTCAATGCTTACCAGTCGAGTGAGTTATAAGAGAAATTGTGGAGAGCTGGGCATGTCATGTCATGTGCTGCCAACTGTGCCTGTGCTGGCCTCATTCGCCGGCCAGCTGCAGCTCATCTCTGTTCGGCTGTCAGCCAGCACAGCTACTGAGTTGGCACTCATAAGGCAGACACCTGTGAGGTCACCCAGAGGACATGTAGTTCAGATTGGGACACTTGATAAATTCACCACAGTTTACACAGTTATTGAAAGATTATATTGTAAAACGGGGCAGAAAACATAAGCCTTGTTCTTCTCTGTGCTCCTTTTCATTCAGGTGTTTTGTGATGCTTTATTTCAGCTTTTCTGTTTTTCTGTTTAAGAAAGAAAGAGAGAACTAGAGACCAAAAAATTCCTCTACAATTTTTTTTCCCGTTTGAGATCTGATGTGTTCTCAATGGGGGAAGTATATGATTCCTCTCTCTCTCTCTCTCTCTCTCTCTCTCTCTCTCTCTCTCTCTCTCTGTCTCTCTCTCTGTCTCTCTCTCTGTCTCTCTCACACACAACCACATACTTTTCTCTCTCTCTCTCTGTCTCTCTCTCACACAACCACATACTTTTCTCTCTCTCTCTCTCTCTCTCTCTCTCTCTCTCTCTCTCTCTCTCTCTCTCTCTCTCTCTCTCTCTCTCTCTCTCTCTCTCTCTTTGTCTCTCTCTCACACAACCACATACTTCTCTCTCTCTCTCTCTCTCTCTCTCTCTCCTCCTACGTCAGTGGGACGTCGGTGGGACGCGTACCTCAGTTTTTTACCGTTCTGTTCTCCAAGCATGGCGGGTCCTCTCCGTGTGCAGGGACGCTGTCGGTACACCAGGGATGTGGCTGTTTGAGGAACCCCTCTTCTTCAATGACTTTGTTTGTTCTCCTGCTTTGTCATCTGCCACTCTACGGTCCCGCCTGAGGGCGGCGGGGTGCACTAAACTGGGTCATCTGCTGCGCACGTCTGTTGGGAGGCTGAGGGAGGCGTCGGGAGTTCGGTCCTCCAGGATGCTGCTTAGGGGGTGGAGGAGGTCTGTGCTTCCCTGCCGGGGCCCCACAGAGCGTTTGCTGAGACTCGTATTCTGTCTGACCAGTGGGATGATGACTGTGAATACGTGTTCCCCTCTCTAACTGTCTCGCCCTCGGTGGGGGGGTGGCAGGAGGAGCAGGGGGCTCTCCTATCTTTCAGGTCACCTGTTTTGGGAGAGTTTGAGGGTATTGGCAAAAAGGCACTCTACTTTGCCTGCGTTAAGGTGTTACACTTACGCTCGTTGGCAGGGTTGGCGGCGTCGAAGTGGTCAGGGTTTTTTGGTGCCGCCGTGTCTCCTGTGGGGTGCTGGCGTAGCCTGTACAAACCTCCAGTCGACAAACGTACAGGGGATCTTCAGTGGAGGATTGTGCATGGGCTTTTGGCTACGAACGGGTATCTGGCACACCTGGATCCAGGGGTGGATGGGGCTTGTCCATTCTGTCCGCTCAGGGAAACTATTTACCAAGTTTTTGCACAGTGTCATCGCTTGGGAGGGCTGTTTGGGTTGCTGGGGAGGTGGTTTCTTGGGTTGGGGTTGCCGTTCACTATGGAATTGTTTATTTTTTGTCCGAAATATCGCGCACACTCCAGGGATTTGCATGTGTTGATTAACCTGCTTTGTGGACTTGCCAAGCTGGCCATCTGGAAGACTCGGAAAAACTGTGTTTTGGCTCTGGGGTCGGTGGACCCTGAGCTTATGCTGAAGGGACTCTTGGCGGCCCGGATTAGGGTGGAATTCCAGTTTTATGCTCTGACTGATAACATGGACACCTTTCGGACAATGTGGTGTAGGAATGATGTTCTTTCATCTGTACGGACTGGGAGCTTGGTGCTTCATTTCTGATGCCTGGGGGAAAAAAAAAAAAACAAGACAAAAAAAAAAAAACCCCCAAAAAAAACACAAAAAAAAACACAGAAGCCCATGTCGCCAATGTAAATGATGTACTTTACCTGTTGTGAATAAAGGTGTTTTTTAAATCTCTCTCTCTCTCTGTGTGTCTCTCTCA
>NW_022986355.1:0-74925 GCF_902500255.1 Thalassophryne amazonica | reverse complement strand
TAGACTCAACTCTGCACTTCGCATTAGCATCATTAGCAAAGTAGCTGTTTCCCCAGGCTTTTAAAGAGCTCGGCACAAATGTGTGAAACAACCAAGTGAAATGTGATGAATAATACATGTTCTGGGCGGCTGCACTGTTTCTTATTACAATCTTACACATCAGTCTTTACGCATACAACGTTTCAAACAGAAGACGACATCAGACTGCTTTATTTTAAAGGGTGACCCACTCCATCAAATCCCTCTACTTCAGTTTGTCTCCAAACACAGAGTTATCATGACATGTAGTTCTGACAGCATTCTGCAGCCATGTTCTGTTAATTCATTCTTTTCTCATTGTACTGCGCTCCTACATCCCCAGTTAAACGAAGCCAAGAGTGAGAAGAAGCAGAACGTTTCATTCCCAGGTCACTCCACTTAACTGTGCTTGGTCTTGGCGGGAATGCTTGGAATTCCAAACATTCCCACTGCCTAACTGTGCGACTCGGCCTTATGTAACCACATGTACAACAGGCAGCTGCTGCAAAGCTGTATAAGGTGATGCTGCCGCATCATCTTACCCAATAATTCTCTCTTTTCGTCACTGATTTATCTTTTTATGGTGTGATTTATGTTTTTTATGGTGGAAAAATTGGAACATTAAATCTGATGATTATTAATCCATTTTTCACCACTTATCAGAGTCCAGATCAAATGATGACGAAATGGACAACAAGGTAGCTGACACGTCCTAGGGGACCCACCTCCTATGCCATATGGGACAAACACTTCAGCGTGTTCTGGGTCTACTCCGGGGCTTCCTCCGACTCAGATACAGATGGAAAAACTCCAGAGGGAAGCATCCTAGCTTGTGCCAGTTTTAAATATGCTCAAAATTTTCTGCAACTCAGTCGGACTTCCAGCTGCCTCGTGTTTGACTTGGTACAGTCTTGAACACGCCAGAGCATGAATCACCCGAGATATCAGAAATTAACGATGTGTGTGCCACACACAGTCCTGCACTGAACGTGGGCTGGGCATGGCTGAGGGAGCATGGTCCAAATGATGGTCCCAAGAGACAAAGAAGAAGAAGGAAAAAAAAAAGATTCTCGACTTATGCCGAGTGGTGTTCTTGCCCAGACGGACTCAGTGCCAAACTCAGCCACGTGTTTAAGGGTATTTTCACACCCAGTGGATAGTTTGTTCAGTCCCGACCAGAGACCAAAGTGTGACAATGCTGCACTTGTCTCTTTTTTTTTTTTTAAACTTTGGTTCAGTTTGCCTTCAATTTCAATTCAATTTAATAATTAGCTTATAATGCGCCAAATCACAGCAAAAACCATCTCAAGGCGCCTTACATGAAACAATTCAACATAAAATTTTAATAAATAATTAAAAACAAATTAAAAAATTCAAATACATAATTAAAAACAGAAGTAAAAGAATAAAACAGATAAAAAAAAAACTATTCATAAGAAAGAGATAAAAATAGGTTTTCAGTCTTGACTTAAAAATGTCCACGGACTCCGACTGCCTCACGGTCGCAGGAAGACATTTCCACAGGGTGGATGCACGATACGAAAAGGCTCTTTGACCCGCTGACTTCTTCTTCACCCTGGGAACACAGAGATCCCGCATCCTGAGACCGCAAAGCCCAGGCTCGCACCTAAAGTTCCACCAGATCAGCCAGATAAGATGGCGCCAGTCCAAGAACAACCTTATAAGTCAATAACAAAACTTAAAATCTGCTCTCACAGAGACAGGGAGCCAGTGCAAAGATGCCAAAATGGGTGTGATATGTTCAGACCTGCTGCTACATCTCAGAAGTCTGGCGACAGCGTTCTGAACCATCTGAAGACCCCTGATGCTGGACTGCGGTAACCCTGAAAATAGAACATTACAATAATCTAGCCTAGAAGAAACAAAAGCATGAATCAGGGTCTCAGCATCAGCCATAGACAGGATGGGGCGGATCCTCGCTATATTTCACAGATGGAAAAAAGCAGTCCTAGTAACATCCCTGATGTGGATGGAGGTCAAAGGACAACGTGGGATCAAAAATTACCCCAAGGTTCCTCATTTTGTCCGTATGATGTATGACACACAAACCCAGACTGAGCGCCAGCTGGTCAAACTGATGCCGATGTCTCGCTGGACCAAGAACCATCATTTCAGCAGTGTTTGCTGTATCTGTTAGCTGTTTGAACTGAGCTGTTTACAGCATCCAAAGTTGTCTTCAATGAGGATGTAAAACTATTGACGCGATACTCTATCTCACTACAGAGTTTAGGTAGCTACCTGCACGGTGTTGGTATATGGCATTAGAGAACATAAAGAAGGAATCATATCCTTAAACCTAGTTACAGCGCTTTCTGAAAGACTTCTAGTGTAATGACTTATTCCCCACTGCTGGGTAGTCCATCAGAGTAAATGTTATTAAGAAATGATCAGACAGAAGGGAGTTCTCAGGGAATCTGTTAAGTCTTCAATTCCATACCATAAGTCAGAACAAGATCTAGAGATTGATTAAGTAAGTGGTGTGACTCATTTATACCCATATATGCAATTTATTCTTGTGAGACAGAAGGATATGTAGTGCGCGAGTGAATGTGGTTGTGGTGTGTGTGACCCCCATCCGCCCTTCCCGATCCCTACAAATCCTACTCAAAGCCACCGACAACTTCTATCAGAAGTGGCCGACCACCAAAACACAAAGACAGACAAGAACGAGAGACAAGTGGTGAAGACATAACTGTGACGTGAGACACCGAGGAGACGGGGGCCCCAACCATACCATACCATGACAAAACAACCACACATGAACAACAGTGACAGCAACAGTCTGTTGTCTAATTAGTGAGCATTCCATAACCCTAATCTAGAACATCAGAGTGTTAATCACCTTAAGAGCACCCCAAACCGAATTGTGACAATGGCCACAAACACGACGAACACCTCCACACAGAGACCCACACAGCTAAATATCCGATCACTACTGTGGCTGGTGTGTTGGGCCAAGACAAAGTACAGAACCTTACCATATGACGTGGACCACTCCGGCACGTCAGAAGCCACGCAACCGGCCGCGAGCACCGACAGAAGGGGTCCAGGATACAGGGCCCCGGGGGGAACCAGGAGAAAAGGGGCAGCGGAAGGGCATGGGGCCAGGAAAGGCAGCCCCCAGAGCCACCGGCCGCACAGCAACCAACAGGGAGCGGCACGACGGGGCCTAAATGCACCCAATCCCCCCCCACCCCCACGGAGGCACAGGGCCGCCCCAAACCCAAGGAAGCACACAATGGGGGAACCCCAGACCACGCCACCAGGGCCACGGCCCCCAAGGCGGACCGAGTGGTGGCAAGGACAGGGAGCAAAGGAGTCACCGCAACCAAATCCAAAGCAAGGTAGGACCACCGAGACACACGGGCGGCGGGCCCAGCCCTCCAGACAAGAGGCAAGGTCCGACCCCGGGGCCAGGAAGAGCACAAGGCCCCCCGACACCCGGCCCACAGCGCAGCCAGAGGGACCACAGCAGAACCACGAGGCAGACCCCCTACCCCAGAGCCCCATACATCCACAGCCACCCGGGTCCAACCCCACGTGCCACACTGACCCTACCTACCAACCCCACCATAGTTGTTACAGTTAATCTCCCTTGCTGTGTAACCCCCTAAGTGTGCAAAGATAACATATTGCATTAAAAGCAGGGCAGAGAAGGCAGGTGGCAGACTGCCGTGGGTGCCACGGCACACCGCTGTGCCACAGCCTGCCCTCAAACCCACCACCGCCTAGTGACCCCCTACTCTAAACTGGTGAAGGTGTTTACTAAACATGTAGAAGTAAGGTGTGTGCATTAAAATTGCAAGGTGGAGTGGCGGATGGAGATTGCAGTGGAAGGCTGCAGTGGAAGGCTGCAGTGGAAGGCTGCAGTGCACAGCTGCGCCACAGACCGCCCTGCAAACCATCCCCAACACCCTACCGCAAATCATATGAACCCTACAATGTGCTACTTACAACCCAATATGATGTGCGTGCAGGTGCTATCCTGGTGAAGTGCATTAAAAGGGTGTCATGTGAGGCCCAACCCCAAGCAGCAGGCGGAAGGAGAGGCGCGGAAAGGGGAGGAGGCCACCCACACCAGCCCCACCGGGCCCCCAGCCCAACCCCAGATCCGGCGGAGGGTGCCAGGGAAATCACGAGACGGGGGAGGTGAGAGGAGCACCGGAGGCCAGGGAGAGCAAACCAACAGGGGGCCAGGGAGCTGCAGATGGACAGGCCACAGTAAATAATCATATTACGTACCATAAAATAAAGATTTTGTTCATTGGACTTATTTGGGCAGTGTTGTGCAAAGGAAACAAAATATGTCTTGTCATTTATCGCATTCACAGAGATAGAAAACAGTTCAGTGACAATCCACTGTCCACAAGATTATCACTAATTGTGTAAATTGAAGATTTTCCAACCAAACATGAGTCATGTAAAGTGGATAACTATTGTCACTGATGAGCTCATCTGGATGAACGATGCTGCTGCTGGAGTTGCAACATTTGCTGCTTTAGTGCAACAAGTCAGTGATCGAGTTCTCTGTGCCTCATTCAATAACAATAATAACTCATTAGCTTCTGCTTGCTAATGCACTGATCCACAGATGAATGATGGTCGCCTGAACAACTGATGTGAAACAACATCTTTATACCCACAGCGGATTTAGCTCTGATCTGTCCCCTATGGGATATACTAAGTAAGCAATTACATTCACACAAGGTATGCTGGAAAGCTTTTCTAAAAATCATACATTATACATTCTAATGTATTAATGTAATTATACATTATACATTATGTGCACGATGAGTTGACTTTTACCTTCATGTGTGTAGAGGTGATTGAACCAGAACTCCAACACTTCAGGCTGAAATAAAAAAGAAACTAAAATGAAAATATGTTTTTACACAACAATGTGATCAATCAGCAGAGACTTGGTTCTAAACTGTGTTTCCTTTTCACAATGCAACAAAATGTTTGATACTTCTTCTGTAGTCTAAGCAGGAAATTTCCATCGGCCAAAAGTGCCCATCCCAGGTACAGTTTCTGATGTTATGATGCTGTTGGTGATGTTCATGGACAGGATATGAAGATGCACTAAGAGATTGGAAAGTGTCCAGTTTGGTTAGCTCTGAATTACATCTCTGTTTTTTTGCAGATGTTGTGGCTCTGTTAGCTTCATCAGGCAGTGACCTCCGATGTGCTCTGGGCAAGTCTGAGGCTGAATGTAAAGTGACGGGGATGAGCATCAGTACCTCCAATTCCAAGACCATGGTCCTGCGTCAGAAAAGGGTACACTGTCCCCTCTGGGTCAAGAAAGAAAGAAAGAAAGAGAGAGAAGGGGTGGGGGGGAGTTCTTGCCCCAAGTGGAAGAATTCAAATATCTTGTTCAGAAGTTGGGGTAAGATGGAGAGTGAAATTGACAGATAGATTTGGGCAGTGTCTGATGTTCTGTGGAAGCTATCAGACCATGGTGGTGAAGAGAGAGCTGAGCCAGAAGGCAAGGATCTCAATTTACCAGTTGATTTTGGGTTATACCGAAAGAACAAGGTCATGAATACAAGTAGTGGAAGTGAGATTCCTCCGTTGCATATCCAGACTTACACTCAGGGACAGGGTGAGAAGTTTGGAGGAGGGACTCCGAGTAGAGCCGCTGCTTCTTTGCATTGAAAGGAGCCAGCTGAGGTAGTTGTGGCATCTGCTGAGGATGCCCTCCTGGTCGTCCCCCTTGGGACGTCTTCCAGGCACATCCAACTGGAGGGTGCTCCGGAGAAGCGCTGGACACGCTGGAGGAATTACATCTCCAAGCTGTCTTAATGCCTCTGGATCCCCCAGGAGGCATTAGAGGACTTCAGCTGAGGATAGGGATGTTTGAGGTGAGTAGTTTAGTCAGGACAACCTGGACCCAGATAAATGGCAGAAAATGAATGATGTAAAAATAGAAACAAAATTAAGTAACTCACTTGAGAAGACCAAAGATGAAGGCATTGAGTCTCATGCTGTGGCTGGTCAGTTCCGAATACTGGCTGACCTTTGAGAACAGGCTGTGAAGAACACGTGTAGATGGACCTGATGGAGACAAACAAAGGACTTTATTACCCTTAAGCCCCAAAACCTGGCCAACTTCAGGTCCTAACTGTGTAGATTTTTACAGAAAATAAATTGATAAAATCTCCAACAACTTTTTCGTTTGAAAAATATTTGGTCACTTTCTTCAGCAGGAGGTACTATTTCATAAACTGATCTTAAAGTGCTTCTCATCAAACACAACAAACGCAAGTTTAAGGCCTTCATTCCATATCTTCACCTAGCTGTGTGGATGCCTCCACCAGGATCCACGGCTGACAGCGGCGCTGTCCTATGATCAGGTCCAGCACGTAGCCTTCAGACCATCCTGCAGAACCTCACGCAGAGCCGGACACAGGTACTTCAAGATCAGATGACCCACATTGGACTTACCCAGCTGTTCCCCAACTTTGCCTGAGAGTACAGAAGAGAAAAATGTAACAAGTTAAGCAAATAAAAAAAAAAGTGGCACATTTGTTTAAAGGCCTCCATATTCCAACAATTAGCACAGAACATAGGGACCTATTGGAGAAAGCAACTGAATTAGAGGAACTAAAATGTGCAATAGATAAAATGCAAAACACAAAAGCGCCAGGCCCAGATGGTTATACGGCTGAGTATTATAAGACTTTTAAGGAGCAGATTTCCCCTTTATTTTGCAAACACTGGAAGAAGCATTATCCAGGGGCTCTCTACCTCCATCATTTTATGAAGCCAGCATATCACTCATTCACAAGACGGGCAAAGATCCCTTGGAACCTGGATCATATAGACCTATAAGAATACTTAATGTAGATTATAAGATTTTTGCAAAACTTTTGGCGACAAGTCTAGAACATATACTTCCAACAATTACATCAAAGGATCTGACCAGTTTCATCAAAGATAGACACCTATTCTTTAATATAAGAAGATTATTGAATATTATTTATACAAAAAATGTGGAGAACCACGGAGCAGAATTGCTACTCTCTCGATGCAGAGAAGGCCTTTGACAGGGTCGAGTGGGATTATCTCTTCTCGGCCCTGTCAAAGTTTGGATTCGGCCCCAAATTTATATCTCTAGTAAAACTGTTATATATTGAACCCCAGGCATCAGTGCAGATCAATAGCATAAGCTCAAACTTTTTTCCCCTAGGCCGCTCTACTAGACAAGGGTGCCCCCTATCTCCAATGTTGTCCACGATAGTGATAGAGCCCCTGGCTATTGCTTTGAGAGCTGCTGATGGATATTCTGGAATTTTCAGAGTAATATGGAACACAAGGTATCACTATACGCTGACGATCTCTTATTATATATCAAATGGGAAGGAATCTCTACCAGTTATACTATCATATTGCAAAATTTTGGTATAATATCTGGCTATAAAATAAATTTTCTAAAAGTGTGTTATTCCCAATTAAGGGAATGGACCAGCAACATTCCAGCTTCATAAATTCATACCCATTCACAGTTTCTAACAAATTTAAATATCTAGGAATCATTATTACACAAGATTTTTCTAATCTTTTTAAACATAATATATCAAGTTTGATTGAGCTAATAAAATCAGATTTTGACAGATGGGTTAACCTTCCAGTTTCTTTAGCAGGACGAATTAATGTTGTGAGGATGAGTGTTTTACTAAATTTCTATTTGTATTTCAATGTTTACCGATTTTCATTTCAAAAACATTCTTCAAAAAATTAGACGGCTTGATTTCTCAATTCATTTGGAACAAGAAGACTCCTAGAATCAAGAAATCTTTTCTGCAGAGACCAAAAACACTCGGGGACATGGGGTTGCCTCGCTTTCAGTTATATTATTGGGCTTGTAATGTTCGTTCTTGTCTTTTTGGTGTGGTGCCGGGGGTCGACTGGGTTGAGATGGAAAATCATAGCTGTCACCCATCTTCACTGCGGGCACTGGTCTATTCTTCTGTTAAGACATCTATTTCGAAAGTGAAAAATGTAGTTCTTAATCATTCAGTAAAAATTTGGCGCCAGCTTAGGAGACACCTCGGTTGGAAGATGAGTTCAGTGCTCGCTCCAATATAATCATGAGTTTGCCCCAGGGCTTATAGGTACATCTTTTAAGCAATGGGAAACTAAAGGGATACACTGTGTTCGTGACCTTTTTATACAAGGAACTTTTGCTAATTTTGATCAACTAAAAGAGAAGTATAACATTAACAGGGGATTTTTTTAAATTTTACAAGTCCGCAGCTTTGTGAAGGAGATGTTTCCCTCAATTATTTTAAATGACCCACTGACAAAGGGCTCAATTTCTAAGGTCTATAATGATCTGTCAGATATGGAATATCTGCCCTCTCTAGGCCACCTGAAGGAAGCTTGGCAAAAGGTAAAGTGAATTATATTTGTGATAGGTGACCCGCCCCCACTCTCATTCTTTCTCTTTCTCTTTTTCTTCTCTTCTTTCTCTTTTCTCAACTATCTGTATTTTTTGTATTTGTTCCTAATTTTGTATGCGTCAAAAAAGAAAAAACCTTAATAAAGAGATTTAATAAAAGGAGTGAATCATATCACAAAAAAAAAAAAAAAAAAAAAGTGGCACATTTGGGTAAAAGAAGAAAACCTTTTAGGCTGAAATATAAAGACCCTGTTTTACAATCACTGCCAAATAAAATAAATACATTTTTAATTAATATAAAATAAAGAAATAGCTTAATAATCAATGCAAAAAAAAAGAAAAAATAATAAATTAATGTAAAATAAATAAATTCATAATCTATGTCAAATAATTTTTATTAGTGTAAAATATTTTATTAATGTGATATAGATAAATTGCTTGCAATGGATTCGGACACCACTACAGTTCTGTTGCTGTTTGATCTCAGTGTTGCGTTTCATACCGTGGATCATCATATTCTACTCAATAGGCTGGAGAATCATTTTAAGATTACTGTGTGTGCCCTTGCATGGTTGACGTCATACCTGACCAGTCATTCTCACTGTGTTTTGTACAGTAACACTACCTCTAACCTTAGTGACATGAAATCTGGGGTTCCACGGGGATCTGTCTTGGCCCCCTGCTTTTCTCCCTTTATATAGCACCCCTTGTGCACATATTACAGCGTTTTGGGATTACCTTTCACTGCTATGATGATGATACTCAGTTATACATGCTGATAAATGCTGGTAATTTCATCCACATAAATTCTTAGAAGACTGCCTTGCATCAGTGAAAAGCTGGATGTCTAGCAATTTCCTACTTTTAAAGTCTGACAAGACTGAAATTAGGGTTCTTGGTCCAGCGCGACATCTGCATCAAACTGACCACCTAACACTTAGCCCAGGCTTGTGTGACATACACATTGACAAAGTGAGGAACCGTGGGGTAATTTCTGATCCTACATTGTCCCTTGACCTCCACATTGAAGATATTACGAGGACTGCTTTCTTACACCTGCAAAATATAGCGAAGATTTGTCCCATCCTGTCTACGGCTGATGCTGAGACCCTGATTCACGCGTTTGTCTCTTCTAGATTGGACTACTGCAATGTTCTATTTTCTGGTTTACCGCAGTCCAGCATTAGGGTTCTCCAACTGGTTCAAAATGCTGCTGCCAGACTTTTGACAGGAAGCAGAAAGTTTTACCACATTACACCCATTTTGGCATCTCTTCACTGGCTTCCTGTCCCAGTGAGATCAGATTTTAAGATTCTGCTATTAACCTATAAAATTGTTCATGGACGAGCACCTTACTACTTAGTTGACCTAATTAAACCCTACGTACCGGCCCAAGCTCTGAGTTCTCAGGGTGCAGTACTTTGTGTCCCTATGGTGAATAAAAAGTCTGCGGGTCACAGAGCTTTCTCTTATCGTACCCCTGTTCTGTGGAATGATCTCACTGCGTCAATAAAACAGTCAGATTCTATAGAGACTTAAGACGCACGTATTTTCCCTTTGAATACCTAGCATGCCAGCATAGTATGTTACTATGTTTTCTACCCTTTTAAATTCATTTATTAGAAAACACATTGGGTCGCAGCCTCAACTTTACCTAAATTCTGGGTCTTTTAGTGAAGCTTTAGGGGTCGTGGCCTGCGATCACCTTAGTATTCCTTCTATTTAACTTGTTGCTTAATATTGACAAATTAAAATGTATTTGTTGTCTTTCTGGTGCCTGATTCTGTTTTTTTCCTCTCTGTTTGAGGTGCAGCTCCATCCAGAGGTGGGAATGGGTGTCTTATTTTGCAGGCCTCCCAAAATTTCCTGTATTTTGGTATTGTCAATTGTATCAGGAGCATATGGCCCAAGCAGAAGGTCACCCCTTTGAGTTTGGTCTGCTTGAATAAATGAATGAATGAACGTATCAAATATCAAATGTGGCAACTCCGAACAAACAGGAGCAGCTGAAAGGACAACAACAACAACATATATAAATATATATACTCATAACAACAATACAAAAGAAATGTGAACAAACAATACAAACCCAAGCACAACAACAAGAATGGTAAACCAAATTATTCAAACTATAATGGGTAAGTATATTATTTTGTAAAGCCTTTTAAAGCCAACTAGGGTAGCAAGTAATTTAATATTATCAAGACAATTATTCCAAGTATTAACACCTTTAACAGAAACACAATGACTTTTTAACAGTAGTTTGGCTCTTTAATTTCTCAAATAATAATTTCTCTCACATTGTAGCTGAAGTCCCTCATTTTAAACAGATCCTGGACATGTTGAGGCAAAGGTTTATTTTTGACTTTATACATAATTTGTACTGTGATGTAATCAACCAAGTCCCAGAATTTTAAAATTTGTAAACAAGCAAATAACGGATTCGTTGGCTCACGATATAGTTTTACTGATCATTCTTAGCTTTTGCCATGGAAGCTCTTTTGCCATGGAATTATTGGATTAGTATTAGTTCTATATGCATTTCCCCAAACCTCAACACAATATGTCATATATGGAACAAGTAATGTATGATATAAAATGGCTAAAGAATGTTGGGACAGGAAGTCTTGTGCTTTATGCAGAATTGCAATGACTTTTGACATTTTAGATTTAACATAATTAATGTGTTTTCCAGCTTAATTTATCATCAATATAAACACCAAGAAATTTCGCATCTGTTACAATTTCAATTTTGGTATCATGTAATAATAAGTTTCTGCTTAAGTTCCTGGACTTATTCCCAAATATGATACACTTAATTTTACCAAAATGAAGCAATAATTTGTTTGAATCGATCCATTGTTTAAATTTCTGTAATTCGTTCTCGATTGTGTCCAGGAGCTGTCCCAAATGATCTCCACTACAAAACACAGACATATCATCAGCAAATAAAATACAACTTATGGACGTGGAAACCAAACATATATCATTAATGTACAAAAGAAACAGCAATAGCCCAAGGACTGAACCCTGGGGCACCCCACATGTAACCTTCAAGAACTCAGAATCTGTTCCACCAATGTGGACACACTGATATTTATGCTGTAAGTACCTCGTATCCAATCATGTGCCAATCCCCTGATACCATATTTCTGTGATTTGTCCAATAGCAAAGTATTATCTATAGTAATAAATGCTTTCTGTAATTAAAAACAAAAACAAAACTACAGTATATTGCCTATTCTCAATCCTGTTGGAAATTTGTTCAAAGAAATCCATTACAGCCAATGAAGTATTGTAATTTTTTTCTAAAATCGTACTGCTCGCCAAGGATATGATGTTTAGCTAAGAAATCATTTAACCTCATTACAAATACCTTTTCCAAAATTTTAGACAATTGTGGTAAGAGGGAGATTGGCCTATAATTTGAAAAAAACATTGATGTCACCAGATTTGAACAGTGGTATCACTTTAGCTATTTTCATTTTGAAAGAAAATTTCCCAGTCAATAATGGCAAATTACAGATATACGTTAAAGGCTTAACAATACGATGTCTATTAGAAAAGTATACGACCTTATTATTTTTTTCAAAAACCATATGGATTGAATCACGTGTGATTGCGTCAGACAAGCTTGAACCCTCGTGCGCATGCGTGAGTTTTTCCACGCCTGTAGGTTGCGTCATTCGCCTGTGAGCAGGCTTTGAGTGAGGAGTGGTCCACCCCCTCGGCGGAGTTTTTGTCAGGAAATGGCGGAATGATTTGGGCTTTATCCGGGACGTCATCTGACTAGCACAGGAATTGTGAAAAAACGTGGACATCAGCACTTTTTCGGCACATTGAGACAGACGTGCGGAGGACGTCAGACGACATCCCGGATAAAACACAACGTCCAGTTTGGAAATGAACGGCACATTCCACTGTTACAGGAGTTTTTGTCATGGAAAAGGAGCGGAGGCTTCGCGCGTCGCGGCAGTGCCGCATGGCGCACAGCAACGCCGTGATGAAGCCTCATGGGACATGTTCTGGCATGTCCAGGCACATCCACAATTTCTCGGATAATCACTCGATGGAAAAACCACCGACATGTCAAAGCCGTCCTGTGAGACCAAAACGGAGGTGTTCCTTTGTCTCGCTCCATCAGCAAATCGGTCGTGACGCGCGAAGCCTCCGCTCGGCTTTCCATGACAAAATCTCTTGTTAAAAGGAAATCTGCCAGAAATGGCTGATGTCCAGCTCTTGTGATAACCAGAGAAAGTGCACACGACAGTCTCGCATCCACAGAGCCATCCGTTTAGAAATGATCCGGTGGTTTGTGGCTCTCGATGGCGGCACGGAGCACGGCGCGCCGAGCGTCCTTAAAGCCATCCTTAAAGCTGTAGTAACAGTCCTTATTCTCTGTGAAGCCCGTAAAATTTTCACCGAAAGCCAGATAAATTTTTCGAATGGTTTCCAGCTGCCAGTCTCTAACAGTTTCTGAAAAAATTCTGATGGAAAAAAAGCCCAAATCATTCGGCCATTTCCTGACAATGAAAATCCGCCGAGGGGGTGGACCACTCCTCACTCAAAGCCTGCTCACAGGCGAATGACGCAACCGACAGGCTTGGAAAAACTCACGCATGCGCACAAGGGTTCAAGCTTGTCTGACGCAATCACACGTGATTCAAATCTATATGGTTTTTGAAAAAAATAAGGTCGGATACTTTTCTAATAGACCTCGTACAATCAATAATATTGTTAAACAAAAACATATCAAAATTGTCACTATCAGTTTTTTTTCCCTTACGTTTCTGAACTATGTCAAAAATTTATTTTTCATCTGTTCCTTTAATGAACATTGAATCCAGAACTGTTTTAATTGTTTTGCTGTAATCCAAGAGCATGTTTTAGAAGATACAATTGAATTTGCTAAATTTTTTACCCACGTTAACAAAATAACCATTAAAATGATCTGCTATAGGTCAAGCTCATACCTTTACATCCGGGTCTCGACTGGTGCCAAAGTGCGCCACAATCAGGTCAACCGCCATGTTCACGGCCTTCACCAGAGCTAAGACAACAAGGATGGCAAGGATGGGGTTCGGGTGGGGGGATAAGTATTTCAATTAATCCTCGCTTTCATGTTTTACTTTTTCATGAGCGTTCTTTAAACTGACTCTGCAAATTTTAAAGCATGTTATTCCAAGATGTCCCCAAAACCCTCTTACTGTACCACTCAGCATTCATTTTTGTGGTTACATGTTACGGTTATAACATAGTAGGTAACATAGGTAGTGATCAAACCATTACTTAAAAAATCTAATCTTGACCCTAGTGTATTGAAGAATTATAGACCGATATCAAATGTCATTTTGTTCTAAAATCCTGGAAAAAGTGGTCTCGCGACAGCTCGTGGACTACCTCACTGAGAAATCTTTTTGAGCCACTGCAGTCTGCTTTTAGAAAATTTCACTCCACAGAGACAGCACTTACTAAAGTAGTGAATGACCTTTTGCGAGCAATGGACTCGGATATCACTACGGTCCTGGTGCTGCTGGATCTTAGTGCTGCATTTGACACTGTGGATACCATATTCTACTCAACAGGCTGGAGAATCACTTTGGGATTACTGGAACTGCTCTTGCATGGTTGACGTCGTACCTGTCCAGTCGTTCCTACTGTGTATTGTGTAATGGAACCTCTTCCGATCGTAGAGACATGAAGTTTGGGGTTCCTCAGGGATCCGTTTTAGGCCCCTTGCTTTTTTCTCTTTATGTAGCACCCCTGGGGAATATACTGCGGCGTTTTGGGATTCCCTTTCATTGCTATGCTGATGACACTCAATTGTATATGCCAATAACTGCTGGTAATCTTACTCACATAAAATCCTTGGAAGATTGTCTTGCCTCAGTAAGAAGTTGGATGTCTAGTAACTTCCTACTTTTAAATTCTGATAAGACTGAAGTTATGGTTTTTGGTCCAGCGAGATATCGGCATCAATTTGATCTGCTAGCATTTAGCTTAGGTCCGTGTTTATACATCATACGGATAAAGTGAGGAACCTTGGAGTAATTTTTGATCCTGCGTTGTCCTTTGATCTCCACATTAGAGACATTACAAGGACTGCCTTCTTCCATTTGCGAAATATAGCGAGGATTCGTCCTATTCTGTCTTTGGCTGATGCTGAGACTTTGATTCATGCGTTTGTCTCTTCTAGATTGGACTCTTGTAATGCTCTATTCTCTGGCTTACCGCAGTCCAGGATCAGGGGTCTTCAATTGGTTCAGAATGCTGCTGCCAGACTTTTGACACGGAGCAGAAAGTTTGACCACATTACGCCAATCTGGCGTCCCTGCACTGGCTTCCTGTTTCTGCAAGAGCGATTTTAAAGTACTGATTTTAGTATTATAAAATTGTCATGGACTTGCCCCTCCCTATCTGGCTGACTTGATAAGCCCCTATGTACCAGCTCGGGCCCTGCGTTCTCAGGGTGCAGGACCTCTGTGTGTTCCCAGGGTGAATAAAAAGTCTGCCGGTCACAGAGCTTTTTCCTATCGTGCCCCAGCTCTGTGGACGATCTGCCGGCACACATTCGGCAGTCGGACACTGTGGAGACCTTTAAATCACGTTTAAAGACTCGTTTATTTTCCTGTTTTATCATTAGTGTTATGATGTGTTTTTAATCTTGTATTCTTTTACTGCTGTCTTTCTTTATGGTTGTTTTTATTGTGTTTTAAATTTTTAATTGTTTTTTATGTTGTGAAGCGCCTTGGGACGATTTTGTCGTGAAATTGGCGCTATATAAATTAATAAATTTGAAATTTGAATTTGAAATAACAATCATCTCCTGAAGGGGTGCACTTCTTTACCTTTGCCTGACCCTCAAAAGCACTTAAAAGCTGATTTTACAACCTTCATCACAAATCTAAACACACCAATCGCATCACAGTCGGGGTTCAGGTATGTTTATACTGGCCAATGGAAATATCTGGATTTTAATATACAATCTGTTTATCCCCCCTCAAATAAACTTTCTTTTTTTAACCTTCTATGATCATTTAGGTTATTTTTGTTTTGTTGTGGCAGCACTGCTTCATATGAGATCCTGCTGTCAATCACTTGTGCACAAACGGTACATGCACACGCTTACCTCTTTTCTGCTTCAGGTCAACGGAGATGTGAGACTTGAGGACGATGAGGAGGGCATCCGGGGAGAGGCAGAACTCTTCTGGGGGCTTCTCAGTCAGGGAGAAATACTCGGGCAGCAGCTCGCTGCAGCTCTGCTGGCTCACTGGAGACAAAGAAAGACATGGATTCTAAAAGAAGACGAAGCATCAGAGAACATCCAGAAGCAGTCAGTGACATTTCAGGGTACAAACAGAGAACAACCTCCGAAGGAGAACCTTCACAAAGACCTACAGGGGTCAAAACAGAACAGGTTTCCTGTCAAGTCCCAAATATAAAACAGTTTGGACAAAAAAAAAGAAAAAGTTTGGAAACATGATTTGTTGGTTCTGTTCTCACTGACAGGAACTTGTCCAAGGCTGAGACTTTTGGTTCTTAGATGAGTGTGCTGTGACAGGTTAACCCAGTCGAGCAGCAGGGAGCTTCTTTTCATTTTCATTAACATCACATCAACAAACAAACAATAAAACTATGAGCACCATGGAGCCGCCTCAGTGCATCGCCACAGGGTGCTGATGGGAATCAAACACATTGCGTCTGGCAGGTCGTAGTCCTCCGGACTTTCGGGCTCCAGAACAACCAGAGAACCTCTCCACTCCAGAGGGTTCCGGCGACGGTACTCTCGCCATTTCAGAGCCTGAGGGGAGAGGTGGTGCACTGATCGGGGGGATGGTGAGTGAGATGAAAGGTGGAAGAAGGAGAAGTGGAGGTGCAAAAAAAAAGCGTAGTAGTGGAGAATGAAGGGAATGTGAAAAGAGTCAAGGGAGGGGCAGGAGAAAAGAAATATCAAAGGATGAAGGGCAAGAAGGAAAGAGAAAAAACAGTAGTAAGACACAAAAGCTTTGCTTAGTTTGGAAAGTAAAGTGCCACTAAGTCCTGTTACCACAACACAGGCTCTGACCACCACAGAAATCAAATCATGGAGAGGATTTGTTAAGACTGGCCCACTGGCAGTAAAAATCAGATTTACGTGCACATCCAGTGTGAATCTGATCTCCGTGTTGCAAATCTGAATCAAAAATCCCATAAAACCTGTTTTTTCAAAATGTGAATTTTCATCCCTCTGTAAAAAAAACAAACAAAATTGCTCCAAAAAGAAAGAACAAAATGTTTGACATGAGGTGCACTTACAGGAGATGCAGAGGATGTTGAAAAGGATGAAAAAGTAATTTTTAATATAGTTCACAAAATTAGGGAAAAAAAAAACACTGATCGATAGCTTTGATTAAGAACATTATTGACTGTATTATCAAACCACTAACATACGAGGTCTATTAGAAAAGTATCCGACCTTATTATTTTTTTCAAAAACCATATGGATTTGAATCACGTGTGATTACATCAGACATGCTTGAACCCTCGTGGGCATGCAAGAGTTTTTTCATGCCTGTCGGTTACGGCATTCGCCTGTGGGCAGTCTTTGAATGAGGAGTCGTCCACCCTCTCGTCGATTTTTCATTGTTTAGGAATGGCTCAGAGACTGCTGCTTTGTTTGATCAAATTTTTTTCAAACCTGTAAGGCACAACTGAGTGGACACCATTCGATAAATTCAGCTGGTTTTCGGTAAAAATTTTAACGGCTGATGAGAGATTTTGGTCTGGTAGTGTCGCTTTAAGGACGGCCCACGGCGCCTGACGGCGATCTGCGCTTCGAGGCGGCAGCGTCTCGCCGTTGCAAGTTGAAAACTTCCACATTTCAGGCTCTGTTGACCCAGTAAGTCGGCAGAGAACAGAGAACTTTCAGAAGAAGTCGGCATGAGGAGTTTATTCAGACATTCCATTGTTAACGGACATTTTGTAATGAAAGAACGTGCGGGCAGAGTCGCATGTCGGGCCGGACCCGACCGCGGGGGGTCGCGACAGGAAAAACACCTCCATTGGAAACCTTAATGGGCAAGTTGGAACATGCCCAAGCTGTTAAACAATTTCTCAGTTACTCACTTGTTGAAAGCCATCAAAAGCTGCTGAATTTTACAAATGGTTTTCAACACGGAGGTGTTTTTCCTGTCGCGGCGCACACAGATTCACCGAGTCGTCACGGAAACGACTCGGCGAATTTGCGCGCACGTCTTTCATTACAAAATGTCCTTAACAGTGGAATGTCCGCATAAAGTCCTCATGCCGGCCTCTTCTGAATCTTCTCTGTTCTCTCACGGCGTCCTGGGTCAACAGAGCCTTAAATTAGGATGTTTTCAGGTCGAAACAGGCCGACGACGGCACCTGGAAGCGCTGCGCGACGTCCCAATCTGTGGGAAGTCCTTACAGTGACAGAAACACCCCATAATCTCTCATCAGCCATTTTCACCGAAAACCATCTTAATTTCTTGAATAATGTCCACTCGGATATTCCTCACAGGTCCAGAAAAATTTTTTGATAAAGCAACGCACGCCGTCTCGAGCAGCGTGTGAAACAAAGGAATTCAGCCGAGAGGGCGGGACCACATCTCACTCAAGGCCTGCCCACAGGGAAATGACGTCACCGACACGCATGAAAAAACTCACGCATGCGCACGAGGGTTCAAGCATGATTGGTGTAATCGCACGTCATTCAAATCCATATAGCTTTTTTAAAAAATAAAAAGGTAGGATACTTTTCTGATAGACCTCGTATTGAGTCCAAAATATCAAAGTTATTGCTATCTTGTACAAAGTACAATACTTTCTCCCCCATCATCTGTTGGTTTCATTGTATCACTCATTACTTGTCCATCATATGACTTATTGCATTGAAGTTTGGGGAAATACATATAAAACAAATACCAATAAAACTTGGCTGATTATTTTACAATCAGGGTTGGGTAGGATTACTTTGAAATGTAATCCAAAAATAATCAGATTACAAGTAATCCAAATGTATGTACATACATACATGTAATCCACATGTATTCTTTCAAACTAATCCTACCCAACCTTGTTTACAATACAGATAATGTATAAAGTTAGAAATGGACTCTTGCCTCATCTTGTCCAGGAGCTGTTTAAAATGAAAGTCCACTCATAATTTGCATGGAACTTTGGCATTTGATAGAAGAAAGATTCGAACTACTGCTAAAGGTCATTGCGTTTCGATAAATCAAATCAAATCAATTTTATTTATATAGCACCAAATCACAACAACAGTTGCCCCAAGGCGCTTTATATTGCAAGGCAAAAGCCATATAATAATTACAGAAAAACCCCAACAGTCAAAACGACCCCCTATGAGCAAGCACTTGGCGACAGTGGGAAGGAAAAACTCTCTTTTAACAGGAAGAAACCTCCAGCAGAACCAGGCTCAGGGAGGGGCAGTCCTCTGCTGGGACTGGTTGGGGCTGAGGGGAGATAATCAGGAAAAAGACATGCTGTGGAAGACAGCAGAGATCAATCACTAATGATTAAATGCAGAGTGGTGCATACAGAGCAAAAAGAGAAAGAAACACTCAGTGCATCATGGGAACCCCCCAGCAGTCTAAGTCTATAGCAGCATAACTAAGGGATGGTTCAGGGTCACCTGATCCAACCCTAACTATAAGCTTTAGCAAAAAGTAAAGTTTTAAGCTTAATCTTAAAAGTAGAGAGGGTGTCTGTCTCCCTGATCCGAATTGGGAGCTGGTTCCACAGGAGAGGAGCCTGATAAAAAGGGCAAAAGGGTGTTAGAGTGTGGAATGATTGTTTAGATTGTATTAAGTTATCTAGTACACTGGCTTGTTTTAAAAGACTGTATAAAAATAATATATTAACTTGTTATAGTTTGAGTAATTAAGTAAATTGCTTGTGTGGCTATTTTTTTGTTTGTTTGTCTGCTGTATTACTTTGTTTCACTGCATTACATTACTGACTGGCATTTGTTTTTCGTGTTTATTTTTTGTTTGTACACAGAAACTGATGTACAGGGTGGGCGTTTATAAGCTTCTGCCCACACCCTTTCAGCCGCACTAAATTGGTAAACTGAGATTTGTTCTATATGTTTTAATTTTTGTTTTCTCTTGACTTGTTTTGTAAATGAGATTTTGTTTGTGCGTGCTGAATAAACCATTCATTCATTCGTTCATTCATTCATTGTTCACTCAGACTTGTCAGAGGGGACACATCTTTTGTATTTGGGACATACTGTGAAACAACGCAACACAAATGCAGTATGGTGTAAATAGCTACACGTGACTGCTGCATGAGATGTGCATGCCTGACATGATGCAACCATGATGCTCGTAGTGTGTTCTAAAGTTTAGACGATGCGCCAGTATTCCCCTCCCCCCCCAATAAATAAGCCCTCCATGCTTGCTCCCACTCTGCTCATATGACATAGCACCCTGGTGGGTGCTATGTCATTGTTATAGCGACTGATGTAGATTAGCTGGAAAACGAGGACTGTCACACAGACACACAGATCCGATCTGGTCACTTGCTATGTACAGTGGGGCAAAAAAGTATTTAGTCAGTCCCTGATTGTGCAAGTTCTCCTACTTAGAAACATGAGAGAGGTCTGTAATTTTCAACATCGGTCCACTTCAACTACAACCCCTGGCAAAAATTATGGAATCACCGGCCTCAGAAGATGTTCAATCAGTTGTTTAATTTTGTAGAAAAAAAAGCAGATCACAGACATGACACAAAACTAAAGTCATTTCAAATGGCAACTTTCTGGCTTTAAGAAACACTATAAGAAATCAGGAAAAAAATTGTGGCAGTCAGTTACGGTTAAGCAGAGGGGAAAAAAATATGGAATCACTCAATTCTGAGGAAAAAAATTATGGAATCATGAAAAACAAAAGAACACTCCAACACATCACTAGTATTTTGTTGCACCACCTCTGGCTTTTATAACAGCTTGCAGTCTCTGAGGCATGGACTTATTGAGTGACAAACATTACTCTTCATCAATCTGGCTCCAACTTTATCTGATTGCTGTTGCCAGATCAGCTTTGCAGGTTGGAGCCTTGTCATGGACCATTTTCTTCAACTTCCACCAAAGATTTTCAATTGGATTAAGATCCGGACTATTTGCAGGCCATGACATTGACCCTATGTGTCTTTTTGCAAGGAATATTTTCACAGTTTTTGCTCTATGGCAAGATGCATTATCATCTTGAAAAATGATTTCATCATCCCCAAACATCCTTTCAATTGATGGGATAAGAAAAGTGTCCAAAATATCACGTAAACTTGTGCATTTATTGATGATGTAATGACAGCCATCTCCCCAGTGCCTTTACCTGACATGCAGCCCCATATCATCAATGATTGTGGAAATTTACATGTTCTCTTCAGGCAGTCATCTTTACAAATCTCATTGGAACGGCACCAAACAAAAGTTCCAGCATCATCACCTTGCCTAATGCAGATTCGAGATTCATCACTGAATATGACTTTCATCCAGTCATCCACAGTCCACGATTGCTTTTCCTTAGCCCATTGTAACCTTGTTTTTTTCTGTTTAGGTGTTAATGATGGCTTTCGTTTAGCTTTTCTGTATGTAAATCCCATTTCCTTTAGGCGGTTTCTTACTGTTCGGTCACAGACGTTGACTCCAGTTTCCTCCCATTCGTTCCTCATTTGTTTTGTTGTGCATTTTCGATTTTTGAGACATATTGCTTTAAGTTCTCTGTCTTGACGCTTTGATGTCTTCCTTGGTCTACCAGTATGTTTGCCATTAACAACCTTCCCATGTTGTTTGTATTTGGTCCAGAGTTTAGACACAGCTGACTGTGAACAACCAACATCTTTTGCAACATTGTGTGATGATTTACCCTCTTAAGAGTTTGATAATCCTCTCCTTTGTTTCAATTGACATCTCTTGTGTTGGAGCCATGATTCATGTCAGTTCACTTGGTGCAACAGCTCTCCAAGGTGTGATCACTCCTTTTTAGATGCAGACTAACGAGCAGATCTGATTTGATGCAGGTGTTAGTTTTGGGGATGAAAATTTACAGGGTGATTCCATAATTTATTCCTCAGAATTGAGTGAGTCCATATTTTTTCCCTCTGCTTGGTCTAAAATGGTAACCGTTACTGACTGCCTAATTTTTTTTTTCCTGATTTCTTATAGTGTGTTCTTAAAGCCAGATAGTTGCCATTTGAAATGACTTTAGTTTTGTGTCATGTCTGTGATCTGCTTTTTTTCTACAAAATTAAACAACTGAATGAACATCCTCCGAGGCCGGTGATTCCATAATTTTGCCAGGGGTTGTATGAGAGACAAAATGAGAAAAAAAAAATCCAGAAAATCACATTGTAGGATTTTTAAAGAATTTATTTGTAAATTATGGTGGAAAATAAGTATTTGGTCAGCCACAAACAAGCAAGATTTCTGGCTCTCACAGACCTGTAACTTCTTATTTAAGAAGCTCTTCTGTCCTCCACCTGTTACCTGTATTAATGGCATCTGTTGGAACTCATTATCTGTATAAAAGACACCTATCCACAGCATCAAAGAGTCAGACTCCAAACTCAACCATGGCCAAGACCTATGAACTGTCGAAGGACACCAGGAAGAAAATTGTAGACGTGCACCAGGCTGGGAAGAGTGAATCTACAATAGTCAAGCAGGTTGGTGTGAATAAATCAACTGTGGGAGCAACTGTAAGAAAATGGAAGACATACAAGACCACTGATAATCTCCCTCAATCTGGGGCTCCACACAAGATGTCATCCCGTGGGGTCAAAATGATCATGAGAACGGTGAACAAAAATCCCAGAACTACACGGAAGGACCTGATGAATGACCTGCAGAGAGCTGGGACCAAAGTAACAAAGGCTACACACTACACAGAGACGGACAGTGCAGTGCCAGGCGTGTCCCCCTGCTTAAGCCTGTATGTGTCCAGGCCCAAATGAAGTTTGCCAGAGAGCATACGGATGATCCAGAAGAGGATTGGGAGAATATCATGTGGTCCGATGAAACAAAAATAGAACATTTTGGTAAAAACTCAACTCGTCGTGTTTGGAGGAATGAAGAATGCTGAGTTGTATTCCAAGAACACCATATCTACTGTGAAGCATGGGGGTGGAAACATGCTTTGGGGCTGTTTTTCTGCAAAGGGGACAGGACGACTCATCCGTGTAAAGAGAAGAATGAACGTGGCCATGCATCGTGAGATTTTAAGCCAAAACCTCCTTCCATCAGTGAGAGCATTGAAGATGCAACGTGGCTGGGTCTTCCAGCATGACAATGATCTTAAACACACCGCTCGGGCAACAAAGGAGTGGCTCCGTAAAAAGCATTTCAAGGTCCTGGAGTGGCCAAGCCAGTCTCCAGATGTCAACCCAATAGAAAATTTGTTGAAGGAGTTGAAAGTCCATGTTGCCCAGCAACAGCCCCAAAACATCTCTGCTCTAGAGGAGATCTGCATGGAGAAATGGACCAAAATACCAGCTGCAGTGTGTGCAAACCTGGTGAAGACTTACAGGAAATGTTTGACCTCTGTCATTGCCAACAAAGATTATGTTACACAGTATTGAGTTGAACTTTTGTTATTGACCAAATACTTATTTTCCATCATAATTTACAAATAAATTCTTTAAAAATCCTACAATGTGATTTCCTGGATTTTTTTCTCATTTTGTCTCTCACAGTTGAAGTGTACCTATGTTGAAAATTACAGACCTCTCTCATCTTTCTAAGTAGGAGAACTTGCACAATCATGGACTGACTAAATACTTTTTTGCCCCACTGTATAATGTGGACTGTCAATCAGTGAGATCAGATTGAATCAGATACACAATAAAACTAATCTGAACTGGCAATTTGAAGAAAGCCTTTGACTCTCTGAAGTCATTGTGATAGAAGGTGCTTCAACTTTCTGCCATCTTGAGGCAATCCTGGGCATTCTTTGACATTCAAGTTCAGAAGATGACTGAATTGGTAGTGCCTGATGGTGTTGTGCTACATAATGGTGGTTCTTGGTTCAATCATGATGATTCATTGTCTATGTTTTAATAAGGTCACGGTGCTGTTACAAGACGCGGGGAAGATTCATCATTCATCAACTCAGCTATGACACATTCATGGATAGTGGTGGTCAAAATTGTGTGTGGCAACTAGTCTTAAAATACAATTTCAAGCTAATAAAACTCTATGATGCCGTTTGCTTTATATTTATGTTTTCAGTTGCTGACAGCAATTTTTCCAGAATATTCTTCTGTACAAGAGCTCAGTCGTGACAAAAGGATGAAATGAACGTTGCAGAAGATTTAACGCTTACTGGCGGTCAGCAATGTGGCATTCATACTCAGACTGAAGACAAATATGACCTCCGTCAGCCAATTCAAGTATCACCAGGTCACAATATGCATATCCAGAAGGTTATGTGTTCATTCTAAAAACCATCAAGTGGTGGTTTCTGACAACAGAAGTTGGACATTACACAGTGAGGGTTCCTTTATGTCTGTGTGACAAACCTTTCATTAAAAACAAAGCTGAACAAAAATGTGTATTGCATTAAATCTACTACAGTCCTCAGAATTAAGTATTAAATTTAGTTGTGCATCTACTTAAAGATGTTTTATTTCAAAGTGCACGTGACAGTGTTTGTAATCATCTGAGGTTTTCCCTTATATGCATTTGAAGGTTTTATCTGTTTTTTCTTCCCATTTTTAAAAACCAGTGGACATTTATCAGAGGCATTCTAAGCACTTTTCTTTGAACACAGTTGTTGATTTGTACCGTTGTGGCTTCGGGTTCCGGGCCCTTTGCTTCCATCCCTGTGCTTTGCTGAGTCAATGCATCCCAGGAGGCTCAGTGTGTCGCTGTGCAGAGTTCCTCGGTGGAAGCACTGACCCTGCACCGGCGGCGGCACCATCACCTTCTTCACCCCCAGTGAAGGGGGCAGCGGGGTAGGGGGCAGCGCCGTGCTTTGTTTTGTGGCTGGCGGGGAATGCAGGGGGCCGAGGCCCACAGAGAGTGGACAGGAGACACTGTGTGCAGGCTGAGGGCTCGGGGTACAGGTAGAGCAGGTCCCGGAGCTCGGTGCCCCTTGGAGGCGAACTGGAGAATAGCTGCCCAGAGGTGAGGGTCGTACAGATCCGGGAGGAGGCGCTGCCGCAGTGTGACCTGCCTGATACTTGTGCACATTTTTATCCACATCTTCACTCTCCTCCTCTTCTGAACCACCAGAACCAGAACGGGCCTGCATCCCAGAGATGTAACCTGAGAGCAGCGGCAGCACAGGTTTGGGCTGTGGGGGCTTGGAGGCAAACTGGTGGTGGAAGGTGAAGGGCTGGATGGGCAGAGTGGTGGGCCGCTGGTCTTTGCTGTATCGGATCACCACCGGGCAGCTGTCTGAGGAGCTGCAGAGACCACCTGGAAGAACACAAGAAGAAGGGTGGAGAAGAAAGTAAATATGGAGAGAAAAGATAAAAAGGTCAGCGCAGGTTGACTTTGTAAAGTTACCTTCTTCAGTTCCCAAAGCATGAAAATTAGATTAAAACCGCCCAGAGAGCAGAACGACTCATCATAATTTTCTAAATGTGATAAAATCAAAACACACCTGACTCATGGGAAGAGATTCCAGCAGAACACAGACACACAAGAAGACTTTGATTAGCAGCATATGACTTCAGATTTAACAAGTTAGAACTCAAACCAAACATAAAAGTGCCAAGTCATGATTCAGAGTATAGCAGCTTGTACCACACACACACACACACACACACACACACACACACACACACACACACACACACACACACACACACACACACACACACACACACACACACACACACACACACACACACACCACACACACACACACACACACACGATAAACCTGAAGGCCCCAGCAGACACCAACGAAATGCTTTTTCTCCACACCTCTTCTCTGTGTGTGATGTATTGCGCAAGCTGTTTGTCACCCTGAGCCCCGCCCACCATGTTTCTGTTGGAGCTGGGTGCAGTGACACCTCTCTGCCACCAGGGGCAATGTTTACTTCCCATGTGAGTATGATGAGGGGAATCAGAGCTCTCACAATTTTTGAATCTTCCCCATCAAGAAGTTTTGTTTTTAACCGATTCTCAAGAGTGGCTCGCTGCATGTAAGTGAGAGCATGCATGCTGCAGGCACAGCGTGCGTGCCCTGGTCCTAATTCCATCCCCCACGGAGACCATCAGCTCCAAACCACCAGCACCTCCTCCCATTCCCCAAGTGGGATCTACTCCCACATAGAGGATGACATTTTTCGGGAATTCCCGTGGGTCACGTGATTCCTGCAGGATTCCCGCGGGATGGGAGTCAAAATTTTATCTATCCTGTGATTGGGATGGGACGGGAATAAAAATGAATGGGAGCGGGCAGGAGCAGAAATGCCAAAAATAGATGATGATTTTCATCTATTTAAAACAACCAAAACGCGTTCATACCGGGCGTGATCAGACGCTACAAATTTGCGGGGGTCGCGTGGCGACGGACGCGCCTCCTTCGCCCGTTGTGTCGCTCTGCTTTTGCTGCGAAAATTCGCCCTGGTGCGTCATCAAATAGGAGGAGCTTCCATTCCTCTCGCCGGCTCCGGTTGTCAGTCAAGTTAACATGACGGACCTTGATCACACGGAGCGAGTTGTTGTGAAAAGCTCCCAATACAGAGAGTATCATTATTTCCTGCAGGAGCTGAGTCTGGATGACGGCTGCTTTCAGTGGTCCTTCCGCCTCTGCAGGACCCAACTTGAGGACCAACTGTCCTGTTCACGCGCGCACATGTAAACAATAAAAAAATAAAAATAAAAAAAGAAACTCCGCTGCTTGCTGCAGCTCGCTCTTCCACCAAAAAACTGTCATAATTGTGTTTAGAAACCAGTCACCATTTGTTTTATTATACATCTGTGTAGTTAATTAATAAAATATTCTCCACAGACGATTCGCTCGCGCGCGCACGTAAAATACAGAGAGAAAGAAACTCCACTACTTGCTGTGGTGCTGCTGCTCGCTCCAAAATTCTGTCATAATTGTGAAATAAAGGACAAAAGAGACAAGTCCTGCTCACAGGCTGCTACCAGATACAGGACATGTTCACATCTTCAGTCAAACTCCAGACATTTCCACGTCACTACATATTCAGTCCCTGATTGATCATCACGGCGCGAGACATACGGGAGTGGGATGGGAGTGGGACTGATTTTGAGTGGGAGCGGGATGGGATTGGGAGTCATCTTTACAGGAGTGGGACGGGAGTGAAAATCCACTCCCGTGTCATGCTCTACTTCCCCATACAACTGCTCACAGCAAGGTCCGTCCCCCCACCACCACCACGCTCCTCTCCATTCATGAGAGGGATGTCAACAAGCTTCGTTATATTTCCAACTGTGAAATAAAGCCAGGAATTGTCCCATCCTGTCTATGGCTGATGCTGAGACCCTGATTCATGTGTTTGCCTCTTCTAGAGGACAGTTTTTCTTGCCACTGTCACCTGTGTGCTTGTTCTAGGGGTTGGTAAAGTTAGACCTTACTTGTGTGAAGCGCCTTGAGGCAACTTTGTTATAATTTGGCACTATAAAAATTAAAATATAGTGAAATTGAAAACAAGTTCATCAAGAAACAGGACCCATGCAAAGCAGCCAGACCTGACTGTCTACCCATCCTTACTGAAGAACTGTGCAGACCAACTGTCCCCGGTGTTCACAGACATCTTCAACACCTCACTGGAGACATGCCAGCTGTCAGCATGCTTCAAGGCCTCCACCATTATCCCCATCCCCAAAAAACAAAGAACTACAGGACTTAATGAGTATAAATCTGTCACCCTGACCTCTGTGGTGATGAAGACCTTTAAGCGCTTTGTCCTCACACACCTCAAGGCCATCTCTGACCCACACCTGGATCCTCTGCAGTTCACCTACAGAGCCAACAGGTCGGTAGACAACGTTGTCAACACAGCCCTCCACATCCTCCTACAGCATCTGGACTCCCCAGGAACCTACACCAGGATTCTGTTTGTGGACTTCAGCTCTGGTTTCAATACGATCATCCCGGCCCTGCTGCAGGACAAGCTCTCTCGGCTGGGCATGCCTGACTCCACCTGCAGGTGGATGACTGACTTCCTGTCCCAACAGGAGGCAGCATGTGAAGCTGGGAAGGCATGTCTCCGACACATGGTCCATTAGTACCGGATCCCCCCCAAGGCTGCGTTCTTTCTCCTCTACTCTTCTCCCTGTACATCAACAGCTGCACCTCCAGTCACCAGTCTGTAAAGCACCTGAAGTTTACGGACAATACGACCCTCATCGGACTCATCGCTGACGAGTCTGCCTACAAATGTGATATCAACCACCTGGTGTCCTGGTGCAGACAGAACAACCTGGAGCTCAACACCCTCAAGACAGTGGAGATGGTTGTTGATGTCAGAAAGAACCCAGTCCCGGCCAAACCCCATCAGCCTGTGTGGCTCCCCAGCCACCATCGTAGAGTCCTTACACTACCTGGGGATCACCATCACCCAGGACCTCAAGTGGGAGCTGAACATCAGCTCTCTCATCAAGAGAGCACAACAGAGCATGTACTTTCTGCGACAGTTGAGGAAGTTCAACATGCCAAAAACAATGATGCTGAATTTCTACATTGCCATCACTGAGTCCATTTTCTGCTCTTCCATCACCGTCTGGTACACTGCTGCCACTGCTAAGGACAGGAGCAGACTGCAGCGTATCATCACACAGCAGAGAAGGTGACTGGTAAAAGATGGAACGTTCCATCTTTCACCTCATGAATTATTTGTACCATTGAACTCACAAACATTCATTATTTGTATACTGTGCATCTGTACTTCAATCATCTGTTTTTGTACAGTCCCATGTCATTACGTGATATTTATTTAACAGTGAATATAATTTTGCCTATCTTTTACTTCTTACAGAAGTGTTTTCTTTTCTTATTGTTTATGCACTAGTAACACCAGATCAAATTTCTTGTATGTGTGAACTTACTTGCCAATAAATTTGATTCCAATGTTGCAGGAGGAGCGTGCACAGTGCAGCGGAAGCGTGTACAGTGCAGGAGGAGCATGCACGGCCTTGAAATGTTACTGTGGAATCGCTTCCTGACTGTAAAACTTTAAGTTCTTAAAAAAAATTTTTAAAGTACATTTTCAAGTTAGGTTATGATTAACATTTGTTCCAAGTTTAGAGTGCGCACATGATGTCAGAGGCAGACTGTGCATGTGGAAGCGAGTGCACATACTGCAGACCCCTCTCAGTTATGTGACTGCAGGAACAAAGCACATATCAATAAAAATACCCCCCCCCCCCCCAACCCATGAGAAAAAAAAAAAATTCTAGCCATTCTAACATTTTATTATTTTGTTTTAGAACTTAGAGCATGCGTGAAGAAGTGCTACTCTGTGTTCCCCTTTTTAATCTTCAGGTACTCAGTAGTTGTTCCACTTTATCAATCTATATTTTTTCTTAATTGATAAAAAAAGGAATAATGAATAAATAAATAAGAACAACAACCTGCCAGTCTGCACATGATTCATCTGGTTCAGCTATTTTTGTGTTACAGTCTCCTCCATCATCCTCGTGTGCTGGATTTTTCTTCTCGTGTTTCACAGACAAGTCCATTAGACTCAACTCTGCACTTCGCATTAGCATCATTAGCAAAGTAGCTGTTTCCCCGAGGCTTTTAAAGAGCTCGGCACAAATGTGTGAAACAACCAAGTGAAATGTGATGAATAATACATGTTCTGGGCGGCTGCACTGTTTCTTATTACAATCTTACACATCAGTCTTTACGCATACAACGTTTCAAACAGAAGACGACATCAGACTGCTTTATTTTAAAGGGTGACCCACTCCATCAAATCCCTCTACTTCAGTTTGTCTCCAAACACAGAGTTGTTATCATGACATGTAGTTCTGACAGCATTCTGCAGCCATGTTCTGTTAATTCATTCTTTTCTCATTGTACTGCGCTCCTACATCCCCAGTTAAACGAAGCCAAGAGTGAGAAGAAGACAGCTGGGAACGTTTCATTCCCAGGTCACTCCACTTAACTGTGCTTGGTCTTGGCGGGAATGCTTGGAATTCCAAACATTCCCACTGCCTAACTGTGCGACTCGGCCTTATGTAACCACATGTACAACAGGCAGCTGCTGCAAAGCTGTATAAGGTGATGCTGCCGCATCATCTTACCCAATAATTCTCTCTTTTCGTCACTGATTTATCTTTTTATGGTGTGATTTATGTTTTTTATGGTGGAAAAATTGGAACATTAAATCTGATGATTATTAATCCATTTTTCACCACTTATCAGAGTCCAGATCAAATGATGACGAAATGGACAACAAGGTAGCTGACACGTCCTAGGGGACCCACCTCCTATGCCATATGGGACAAACACTTCAGCGTGTTCTGGGTCTACTCCGGGGCTTCCTCCGACTCAGATACAGATGGAAAAACTCCAGAGGGAAGCATCCTAGCTTGTGCCAGTTTTAAATATGCTCAAAATTTTCTGCAACTCAGTCGGACTTCCAGCTGCCTCGTGTTTGACTTGGTACAGTCTTGAACACGCCAGAGCATGAATCACCCGAGATATCAGAAATTAACGATGTGTGTGCCACACACAGTCCTGCACTGAACGTGGGCTGGGCATGGCTGAGGGAGCATGGTCCAAATGATGGTCCCAAGAGACAAAGAAGAAGAAGGAAAAAAAAAAGATTCTCGACTTATGCCGAGTGGTGTTCTTGCCCAGACGGACTCAGTGCCAAACTCAGCCACGTGTTTAAGGGTATTTTCACACCCAGTGGATAGTTTGTTCAGTCCCGACCAGAGACCAAAGTGTGACAATGCTGCACTTGTCTCTTTTTTTTTTTTTAAACTTTGGTTCAGTTTGCCTTCAATTTCAATTCAATTTAATAATTAGCTTATAATGCGCCAAATCACAGCAAAAAACCATCTCAAGGCGCCTTACATGAAACAATTCAACATAAAATTTTAATAAATAATTAAAAACAAATTAAAAAATTCAAATACATAATTAAAACAGAAGTAAAAGAATAAAACAGATAAAAAATAAAAACTATTCATAAGAAAGAGAATAAAAATAGGTTTTCAGTCTTGACTTAAAAATGTCCACGGACTCCGACTGCCTCACGGTCGCAGGAAGACATTTCCACAGGGTGGATGCACGATACGAAAAGGCTCTTTGACCCGCTGACTTCTTCTTCACCCTGGGAACACAGAGAAGTCCCGCATCCTGAGACCGCAAAGCCCAGGCTCGCACCTAAAGTTCCACCAGATCAGCCAGATAAGATGGCGCCAGTCCAAGAACAACCTTATAAGTCAATAACAAAACCTTAAAATCTGCTCTCACAGAGACAGGGAGCCAGTGCAAAGATGCCAAAATGGGTGTGATATGTTCAGACCTGCTGCTACATCTCAGAAGTCTGGCGACAGCGTTCTGAACCATCTGAAGACCCCTGATGCTGGACTGCGGTAACCCTGAAAATAGAACATTACAATAATCTAGCCTAGAAGAAACAAAAGCATGAATCAGGGTCTCAGCATCAGCCATAGACAGGATGGGGCGGATCCTCGCTATATTTCACAGATGGAAAAAAGCAGTCCTAGTAACATCCCTGATGTGGATGGAGGTCAAAGGACAACGTGGGATCAAAAATTACCCCAAGGTTCCTCATTTTGTCCGTATGATGTATGACACACAAACCCAGACTGAGCGCCAGCTGGTCAAACTGATGCCGATGTCTCGCTGGACCAAGAACCATCATTTCAGCAGTGTTTGCTGTATCTGTTAGCTGTTTGAACTGAGCTGTTTGAGTTCTTTGAATTAACAGTCTTTTTCAAGACTTTTTTACTTTTTTTTTTTAACTTTTTTTTTACTTTTTCACCGTGCTCCAACGCCTAAAGAAGACCTCTAACGGTCGAAACATCGCGACGGAGCACTTTTATCAGCTAACTTTCATCAGCGTTGGCAAGCTAACTAGCTTGCTAACGCTTTCGTTTTTATTTTTATTTTATTTTTTAGCACTGTTGTCGTGCTGCTCCACAGCCTGTCTAGTGGATTTTTATTTTATTTTAGCACCGTTGTCGTGCGTTACCTGTGCTGCTCCACAGCCTGTCTAGTGGATTTTTATTTTATTTTAGCACTGTTGTCGTGCGTTACCTGTGCTGCTCCACAGCCTGTCTAGTGGATTTTTATTTTATTTTAGCACTGTTGTCGTGTGTTACCTGTGCTGCTCCACAGCCTGTCTAGTGGATTTTTATTTTATTTTAGCACTGTTGTCGTGCGTTACCTGTGCTGCTCCACAGCCTGTCTAGTGGATTTTTATTTATTTTAGCACTGTTGTCGTGCGTTACCTGTGCTGCTCCACAGCCTGTCCAGTGGATTTTGATTTTGATTTTATTTTTTTAGCACTGTTGTCGTGTGTTACCTGTGCTGCTCCACAGCCTGTCTAGTGGATTTTTATTTTATTTTAGCACCGTTGTCGTGCGTTACCTGTGCTGCTCCACAGCCTGTCTAGTGGATTTTTATTTTATTTTAGCACCGTTGTCGTGCGTCACCTGTGCTGCTCCACAGCCTGTCTAGTGGATTTTTATTTTATTTTAGCACCGTTGTCGTGCGTTACCTGTGCTGCTCCACAGCCTGTCTAGTGGATTTTTATTTTATTTTAGCACCGTTGTCGTGCGTTACCTGTGCTGCTCCACAGCCTGTCTAGTGGATTTTTATTTTATTTTAGCACTGTTGTCGTGCGTTACCTGTGCTGCTCCACAGCCTGTCCAGTGGATTTTGATTTTATTTTAGCACCGTTGTCGTGCGTTACCTGTGCTGCTCCACAGCCTGTCCAGTGGATTTTGATTTTATTTTTTTAGCACTGTTGTCGTGTGTTACCTGTGCTGCTCCACAGCCTGTCTAGTGGATTTTTATTTTATTTTAGCACCGTTGTCATGCGTTACCTGTGCTGCTCCACAGCCTGTCTAGTGGATTTTTATTTTATTTTAGCACCGTTGTCGTGCGTTACCTGTGCTGCTCCACAGCCTGTCTAGTGGATTTTTATTTTATTTTAGCACCGTTGTCGTGCGTTACCTGTGCTGCTCCACAGCCTGTCTAGTGGATTTTTATTTTATTTTAGCACTGTTGTCGTGTGTTACCTGTGCTGCTCCACAGCCTGTCTAGTGGATTTTTATTTTATTTTAGCACTGTTGTCGTGTGTTACCTGTGCTGCTCCACAGCCTGTCTAGTGGATTTTTATTTTATTTTAGCAACGTTGTCGTGCGTTACCTGTGCTGCTCCACAGCCTGTCTAGTGGTTTTTTATTTTATTTTAGCAACGTTGTCGTGCGTTACCTGTGCTGCTCCACAGCCTGTCCAGTGGATTTTGATTTTGATTTTATTTTTTTTTAGCACCGTTGTCGTGAGTTACCTGTGCTGCTCCACAGCCTGTCCAGTGGATTTTGATTTTGATTTTATTTTTTTTAGCACCGTTGTCGTGCGTTACCTGTGCTGCTCCACAGCCTGTCCAGTGGATTTTGATTTTGATTTTATTTTTTTTAGCACCGTTGTCGTGCGTTACCTGTGCTGCTCCACAGCCTGTCCAGTGGATTTTGATTTTGATTTTATTTTTTTAGCACTGTTGTCGTGCGTTACCTGTGCTGCTCCACAGCCTGTCCTGTGGATTTTTATTTTATTTTTTACCACTGTTGTCGTGCGTTACCTGTGCTGCTCCACAGCCTGTCTAGTGGATTTTTATTTTATTTTTTACCACTGTTGTCGTGCGTTACCTGTGCTGCTCCACAGCCTGTCTAGTGGATTTTTATTTATTTTTTACCACTGTTGTCGTGCGTTACCTGTGCTGCTCCACAGCCTGTCTAGTGGATTTTTATTTTATTTTTTAGCACTGTTGTCGTGCGTTACCTGTGCTGCTCCACAGCCTGTCCAGTGGATTTTTATTTTATTTTTTACCACTGTTGTCGTGTGTTACCTGTGCTGCTCCACAGCCTGTCCAGTGGATTTTTATTTTATTTTTTACCACTGTTGTCATGTGTTATCTGTGCTGCTCCACAGCCTGTCCAGTGGATTTTGATTTTGATTTTATTTTTTTTTAGCACCGTTGTCGTGCGTTACCTGTGCTGCTCCACAGCCTGTCCAGTGGACTTTGATTTTGATTTTATTTTTTTTTAGCACCGTTGTCGTGCGTTACCTGTGCTGCTCCACAGCCTGTCCAGTGGATTTTGATTTTGATTTTATTTTTTTAGCACTGTTGTCGTGCGTTACCTGTGCTGCTCCACAGCCTGTCTAGTGGATTTTTATTTTATTTTTTAGCACTGTTGTCGTGCGTTACCTGTGCTGCTCCACAGCCTGTCTAGTGGATTTTTATTTTATTTTTTAGCACTGTTGTCGTGCGTTACCTGTGCTGCTCCACAGCCTGTCCAGTGGATTTTTATTTTATTTTTTACCACTGTTGTCGTGTGTTACCTGTGCTGCTCCACAGCCTGTCTAGTGGATTTTAATTTTATTTTAGCACTGTTGTCGTGCGTTACCTGTGCTGCTCCACAGCCTGTCTAGTGTTTTTTTATTTTTTTTAGCACCGTTGTCGTGCGTTACCTGTGCTGCTCCACAGCCTGTCCAGTGGATTTTGATTTTGATTTTATTTTTTTAGCACTGTTGTCGTGCGTTACCTGTGCTGCTCCACAGCCTGTCTAGTGGATTTTTATTTTATTTTTTACCACTGTTGTCGTGCGTTACCTGTGCTGCTCCACAGCCTGTCCAGTGGATTTTTATTTTATTTTTTACCACTGTTGTCGTGTGTTACCTGTGCTGCTCCACAGCCTGTCCTGTGGATTTTTATTTTATTTTTTAGCACTGTTGTCGTGCGTTACCTGTGCTGCTCCACAGCCTGTCTAGTGGATTTTTATTTTATTTTTTAGCACTGTTGTCGTGCGTTACCTGTGCTGCTCCACAGCCTGTCCAGTGGATTTTTATTTTATTTTTTACCACTGTTGTCGTGTGTTACCTGTGCTGCTCCACAGCCTGTCTAGTGGATTTAATTTTATTTTAGCACTGTTGTCGTGCGTTACCTGTGCTGCTCCACAGCCTGTCTAGTGGTTTTTTATTTTTTTTAGCACCGTTGTCGTGCGTTACCTGTGCTGCTCCACAGCCTGTCCAGTGGATTTTTATTTTATTTTTTAGCACTGTTGTCGTGCGTTACCTGTGCTGCTCCACAGCCTGTCCAGTGGATTTTTATTTTATTTTTACCACTGTTGTCGTGTGTTACCTGTGCTGCTCCACAGCCTGTCTAGTGGATTTTTATTTTATTTTAGCACTGTTGTCGTGCGTTACCTGTGCTGCTCCACAGCCTGTCTAGTGGTTTTTTATTTTTTTTAGCACCGTTGTCGTGCGTTACCTGTGCTGCTCCACAGCCTGTCCAGTGGATTTTGATTTTATTTTTTTTTAGCACTGTTGTCGTGCGTTACCTGTGCTGCTCCACAGCCTGTCCAGTGGATTTTTATTTTATTTTTTACCACTGTTGTCGTGTGTTATCTGTGCTGCTCCACAGCCTGTCTAGTGGATTTTTATTTATTTTTGCACCGTTGTCGTGCGTTCGCTGTTGCCGTGCGTTACTTGTGCTGCTTCATGGCCTGTCTGGTGCCTTAACTAAAGCACTCCTTCTGCTGAATCACCTCTAAATTATTTATAAATTATTCACTTTGCGTGTTTTTAGGAATCCGCTAGGTTGCGTAGCTACTAGCTCTTAGCCGATTTAGCATGGCGGCTTCTCCTGTCTCTCCCGCACTTTTCTGCTCTGGTTGTGAAATGTTTAGTTGTTCCTCGGCCTCCTTTAGCAGTAATGGTACTTGTAATAAGTGCAGCTTATTCGTAGCTTTGGAGGCCAGGCTGGGCGAATTGGAGACTCGGCTCCGCACCGTGGAAAATTCTACAGCTAGCCAGGCCCCTGTAGTCGGTGCGGACCAAGGTGGCTTAGCCGCCGTTAGTTCCCCCCTGGCAGATCCCGGGCAGTCGGGAAAGCAGGCTGACTGGGTGACTGTGAGGAGGAAGCGTAGCCCTAAACAGAAGCCCCGTGTACACCGTCAACCCGTTCACATCTCTAACCGTTTTTCCCCACTCGACGATAGACTCGCCGAGGATCAAACTCTGGTTATTGGCGACTCTGTTTTGAGAAATGTGAAGTTAGCGACACCAGCAACCATTGTCAATTGTCTTCCGGGGGCCAGAGCAGGCGACATTGAAGGAAATTTGAAATTGCTGGCTAAGGCTAAGCGTAAATTTGGTAAGATTGTAATTCACGTCGGCAGTAATGACACTCGGTTACGCCAATCGGAGGTCACTAAAATTAACATTAAATCGGTGTGTAACTTTGCAAAAACAATGTCGGACTCTGTTGTCTTCTCTGGGCCCCTCCCCAATCAGACCGGGAGTGACATGTTTAGCCGCATGTTCTCCTTGAATTGCTGGCTGTCTGAGTGGTGTCCAAAAAATGAGGTGGGCTTCATAGATAATTGGCAAAGCTTCTGGGGAAAACCTGGTCTTGTTAGGAGAGACGGCATCCATCCCACTTTAGATGGAGCAGCTCTCATTTCTAGAAATCTGGCCAATTTTCTTGGATCCTCTAAACTGTGACTGTCTAGCGTTGGGACCAGGAGGCAGAGCTGTGGTCTTATACACCTCTCTGCAGCTTCTCTCCCCCTGCCATCCCCTCATTACCCATCCCCGTAGAGACAGTGCCTGCTCCCAGACCACCAATAACCAGCAAAAATCTATTTAAGCAAAAAAATTCAAAAAGAAAAAATAATATAGCACCTTCAACTGCACCACAGACTAAAACAGTTAAATGTGGTCTATTAAACATTAGGTCTCTCTCTTCTAAGTCCCTGTTGGTAAATGATATAATAATTGATCAACGTATAGATTTATTCTGCCTAACAGAAACCTGGTTACAGCAGGATGAATATGTTAGTTTAAATGAGTCAACACCCCCGAGTCACACTAACTGTCAGAATGCTCGTGGTACGGGCCGGGGCGGAGGATTAGCAGCAATCTTCCATTCCAGCTTATTAATTAATCAAAAACCTAGACAGAGCTTTAATTCATTTGAAAGCTTGTCTCTTAGTCTTTTCCATCCAAATTGGAAGTCCCAAAAACCAGTTTTATTTGTTATTATCTATCGTCCACCTGGTCGTTACTGTGAGTTTCTCTGTGAATTTTCAGACCTTCTGTCTGACTTAGTGCTTAGCTCAGATAAGATACTTATAGTGGGCGATTTTAACATCCACACAGATGCTGAGAATGACAGCCTCAACACTGCATTTAATCTATTATTAGACTCTTTTGGCTTTGCTCAAAAAGTAAATGAGTCCACCCACCACTTTAATCATATCTTAGATCTTGTTTTGACTTATGGTATGGAAATAGAAGACTTAACAGTATTCCCTGAAAACTCCCTTCTGTCTGATCATTTTTTAATAACATTTACATTTACTCTGATGGACTACCCAGCAGTAGGGAATAAGTTTCATTACACTAGAAGTCTTTCAGAAAGCGCTGTAACTAGGTTTAAGGATATGATTCCTTCTTTATGTTCTCTAATGTCATATACCAACACAGAGCAGAGTAGCTACCTAAACTCTGTAAGGGAGTTAGAGTATCTCGTCAATAGTTTTACATCCTCATTGAAGACAACTTTGGATGCTGTAGCTCCTCTGAAAAAGAGAGCTTTAAATCAGAAGTGTCTGACTCCGTGGTATAACTCACAAACTCGTAGCTTAAAGCAGATAACCCGTAAGTTGGAGAGGAAATGGCGTCTCACTAATTTAGAAGATCTTCACTTAGCCTGGAAAAAGAGTTTGTTGCTCTATAAAAAGCCCTCCGTAAAGCTAGGACATCTTTCTACTCATCACTAATTGAAGAAAATAAGAACAACCCCAGGTTTCTTTTCAGCACTGTAGCCAGGCTGACAAAGAGTCAGAGCTCTATTGAGCTGAGTATTCCATTAACTTTAACTAGTAATGACTTCATGACTTTCTTTGCTAACAAATTTTGACTATTAGAGAAAAAATTACTCATAATCATCCCAAAGATGTATCGTTATCTTTGGCTGCTTTCAGTGATGCCGGTATTTGGTTAGACTCTTTCTCTCCGATTGTTCTGTCTGAGTTATTTTCATTAGTTACTTCATCCAAACCATCAACATGTTTATTAGACCCCATTCCTGCCAGGCTGCTCAAGGAAGTCCTACCATTATTTAATGCTTCAATCTTAAATATGATCAACTTATCTTGTTAGTTGGCTATGTACCACAGGCTTTTAAGGTGGCAGTAATTAAACCATTACTTAAAAAGCCATCACTTGACCCAGCTATCTTAGCTAATTATAGGCCAATCTCCAACCTTCCTTTTCTCTCAAAGATTCTTGAGAGGGTAGTTGTAAAACAGCTAACTGATCATCTGCAGAGGAATGGTCTATTTGAAGAGGTCCAGTCAGGTTTTAGAATTCATCATAGTACAGAAACAGCATTAGTGAAGGTTACAAATGATCTTCTTATGGCTTCGGACAGTGGACTTATCTCTGTGCTTGTTCTGTTGGACCTCAGTGCTGCTTTTGATACTGTTGACCATAAAATTTTATTACAGAGATTAGAGCATGTCATAGGTATTAAGGGCACTGCACTGCGGTGGTTTGAATCATATTTGTCTAATAGATTACAGTTTGTTCATGTAAATGGGGAATCTTCTTCACGGACTAAAGTTAATTATGGAGTTCCACAAGGTTCTGTGCTAGGACCAATTTTATTCACTTTATACATGCTTCCCTTAGGCAGTATTATTAGACGGTATTGCTTAAATTTTCATTGTTACGCAGATGATACCCAGCTTTATCTATCCATGAAACCAGAGGACACACACCAATTAGCTAAACTGCAGGATTGTCTTACAGACATAAAGACATGGATGACCTCTAATTTCCTGCTTTTAAACTCAGATAAAACTGAAGTTATTGTACTTGGCCCCACAAATCTTAGAAGCATGGTCTCTAACCAGATCTTTACTCTGGATGGCATTTCCCTGACCTCTAGTAATACTGTGAGAAATCTTGGAGTCATTTTTGATCAGGATATGTCATTCAAAGCGCATATTAAACAAATATGTAGGACTGCCTTTTTGCATTTACGCAATATCTCTAAAATCAGAAAGGTCTTGTCTCAGAGTGATGCTGAAAAACTAATTCATGCATTTATTTCCTCTAGGCTGGACTATTGTAATTCATTATTATTAGGTTGTCCTAAAAGTTCCCTAAAAAGCCTTCAGTTAATTCAAAATGCTGCAGCTAGAGTACTGACGGGGACTAGCAGGAGAGAGCATATCTCACCCGTGTTGGCCTCTCTTCATTGGCTTCCTGTTAATTCTAGAATAGAATTTAAAATTCTTCTTCTTACTTATAAGGTTTTGAATAATCAGGTCCCATCTTATCTTAGGGACCTCGTAGTACCATATTACCCCATTAGAGCGCTTCGCTCTCAGACTGCAGGCTTACTTGTAGTTCCTAGGGTTTGTAAGAGTAGAATGGGAGGCAGAGCCTTCAGCTTTCAGGCTCCTCTCCTGTGGAACCAGCTCCCAATTCAGATCAGGGAGACAGACACCCTCTCTACTTTTAAGATTAGGCTTAAAACTTTCCTTTTCGCTAAGGCTTATAGTTAGGGCTGGATCAGGTGACCCTGGACTATCCCTTGGTTATGCTGCTTTAGACATAGACTGTGGGGGGTTCCCATGATGCACTGTTTCTTTCTCTTTTTGCTCTGTATGCATCACTCCGCATTTAATCATTAGTGATCGATCTCTGCCCCCTTCCACAGCATGTCTTTTTCCTGGTTCTTTTCCTCAGCCACAACCAGTCTCAGCAGAAGACTGCCCCTCCCTGAGCCTGGTTCTGCTGGAGGTTTCTTCCTGTTAAAAGGGAGTTTTTCCTTCCCACTGTAGCCAAGTGCTTGCTCACAGGGGGTCGTTTTGACCGTTGGGGTTTTTCATAATTATTGTATGGCCTTGCCTTACAATATAAAGCGCCTTGGGGCAACTGTTTGTTGTGATTTGGCGCTATATTAAAAAAAAGTTGATTGATTGATTGATTGATTTCAGTCTTATCAAAGTTTAAAAGTAGGAAGTTACTAGACATCCAACTTCTCACTGATAGAAGACAGCCCTCCAGGGATTTTATGGGAGTGAGATTTCCCGCAGTAATAGGCACATACAACTGAGTATCATCAGCGTAACAATGAAAGGCAATCCCAAAACTCTGCAGTATATGCCCAAGGAGTGCCACATACAGGAAGAAAAGCAAGGGGCCTAAAACAGATCCCTGCGGAACCCCAAATCTCATGTCACCAAGGTCAGAGGTAGTGCCATTATACAAGACACATTGAGAACAACTGGACAGATATGATGTCAACCAGGCAAGGGCACTTCCAGTAATCCCAAAAAAAACTACAACCTATCAAGCAAAATATGATGATCCACAGTATGAAACGCAGCACTGAGATCTAACAACACCAAAACCGTAGTGGTGTCTGAGTCCATTGCTCGCAGAAGATTATTCACTACTTTAGTGAGCGCTGTATCTGTGGAGTGATATTTCCTAAAAGCAGACTGCAGTGGCTCAAAAAGATCACTCTCAGTGAGGTGGTCTACGAGCTGCCATGAAACCACCTTTTCTAAAATTTGGGAACAGAATGATAGATTTGATATCGGCCTGTAATTTGTCAATACACTCAGGTCAAGATTAGATTTTACATAATGGTTTAATCACTGCAGATTTAAAACCTGTCAGAACCGATCCAGAGGTTAATGACAGATTCATAATTTCCAGCACAGTCAGCCCAAGAGTGGGCCACAGGTCCTTCAACAGTTTTGTTGGTATGGCATCAAATGAACAGGTTGTGCTTTTTGTAGACGCCACGTTTCGTCAGCACGCCTAGTGAAATACTATTAAATTCTCTCAATCTAGGTAACACCTCAGTGGTAGCGCCCACCTCCAAAGCAGGTTTTAATGGTTGGGCCGAGGTGTGCTGAGATATGCTCAGCCTAATATCTTCTAATTTCTTCTTGAAATAATCCAAGAAATCCTGCGCTGAAAAGGGAGAACGACTAACAGGTGGCTGCCCGTCAATAAGAAATGCTACCGTGTCAAACAAGAACTTTGAGTTATGTTTGTTTTTACTGATCAAATCAGAGTAATAGGCCCGCTTTGTGGCCAGTAGTGCATGCCTATAATCTTAAATAGCATCCCACCACACAAGGCGGAACACCTCTAATTTGGAACAACGCCATTTCTGTTCCAAACCTCTAGCCTTCTGCCTGAGGTCATGCAAGTAACCACTGAACCAAGGTGACTGTGCCTTGGGGGGGGCGTGGCCTTAAAAGAGGAGGCGCAATCTTATCAAGTGTAGTTTTAAGTGCTAAATTTAGACTATCCGCAAGGCTGTCTACTGATTTAGCATTCCCCAGACTCAAAGCTAAAATATCAGGTAGTCTAGCCTCAAGTTCAGTCATAGTTGAGGGTTTAATATGACACCGCAGTAGTAGGCAAGGTTGTTGTTCCACTAAACGTGGCAGCTTAAATGTAAACCTGATAAGTGAATGGTCTGAGACGATAGATGCAAGAGGCAAGATGTCGATATTTGTGACAGCAAACCCACATGCAAGAACCAGATCCAGGGTCCTGAATGCATTGCTGTAATCCTAATGCATCCACAATTTGGGATCAGAGGGCTTATTTATATGAATGTTAAAGTCAGCAATAATCAAAATGTTGTCTGCACTAGTTGACAAACTAGAGATGAACGCACCAAATTCATCTAAGAAATCAGAATATCGGCCAGGGGGGCCTATAAACAGTGACAATATAACATAGCTGAATTCCAGTTTTATGACACTGACAGTACTTAGCATCACGGGCATAACAGAGAGTCAGATGCTCAAAGGAATTATATTTGTGACCCCCAAAACCTAATAAAGAAAATCTAGATTTGTAAATAAAAGCAACACCCCCACCTTGCTTCACACCACAAGACATGTGACTAAATGTGTACGCTGGCGGACAGGCCTCATTCACGGGAAGGAGAGTTGTGGGTTTGAGCCAGGTTTCACATAAGCCAATCATATCTAAATGATGATCCATGATTAAATCATTAATCAAAGATTTCAAGGACAGTGATCTGATGTTCAGGAGACCCAGGGTAAGGACCTCAGTGGGGATGACAGTCTGACTGTTCGGAACCCGGCAAAGCAAGCCCAGGTTCCGAGAGTGCCACTAGCGCACATCAATCCGGCGAAGACGTGGACGGCCGGGCTGACAGTCCTCAGAGCCGACCAGCGGCACCACGCAGGCTTTAACTGGATCCACAAGGTGCCAGGGCAGCACAGATCCTGCCAGAATTCTGTGCACAGCTCGTCCAGACGCCAGATAGCAGGCCAAACAGAGCTTCAGCTTCACCAGGTGGCCACTTCGTCTCCTGCGGCGATGAGTGCGCTTTCGGCCGAAAGGCAGTGCAGGAGCACAGCACAGAAAAGCCGGCACCTCCGATAAAAATGGGGGCGGAAAGTTCTGTCCACCCTCCAATAACCACACCGCACCACGAACCAGGGGCTGGAGATCCAGCAGCGTTTGGCGATCATACACCCACAGTGCCTCTGATTCAAAAACAGCATAAGTTAAAAACAATAAAATAACAAACAGACTGAAGAGCAACAGACGAGCAGCCAGACACAACAGCACCATCTTGGCACTTCACATGGCAACATTTCAAAGTGGACCAAAGTGTGAAAGAATAACCACATGCATGCTGAAAATGCAGTTACACTTTGAGGTGGATATGGACAAAGGAGAAAATAAGAGATAAAATAGGTTGTAAACTTTGTGAGGTTAGTAGTTTCTTAATGACCCAACTGACAAAACCTGTTGAAAAAGTTGGTTCTCGTGGAATAGAAAAACATTAAGTTTGGAATCCTTTCCATAAGGAGCCAAGAAACATCTTCTTTTAAGTAGCGTAAGATCAGGTGATTTAGAGGTTAAGATACACTGGTGTGAATAACCTCCCATGAAAAACATTCAGTCTGCTACACTCTATGATGTCATGTGGTGAGTCAGTCAAAGCCTCAGTGCTGAGTTCTAAGAGGTGCGTGTTTGGAACAGCTGAAAGAATGACAAAATTCACAGATAGGCCACACAATTTCTTTCAGATCTGTTTGATGGTTGGTAAATCCAACATTAACACTGAAAACAACGAATGAAGAGATAGACTTTTAAACGAGGCTTTTCTCTGTGAGAATGAAGAATCGTCTGGAATTTTCTTAGACCTTCTCTTGGTTTAGGTACGACTGGAGCCTCTGGACCAAACGGCACCATGCACACACCTTGGTGTGCTGATGTGGAGCTCAAGGGAGTTTGGTGGGGGGGGGGGGGGGGTTCTCTTCACATTCACTCGATTGTTTTTCATAACACATTTGGCCCACCTCAACCTTTCAATTCCTCCAAAGCTGATCAGCAGCACTGACAAACACACACTGGCACAAAACCTGAACACATACACACAAAGCAAGTATAACGGCAATCCTACAGGGCAAAAAAATGAACAAACACACCTACAGTTGTATGCAAAGGTTTGGGCACCCCTCATAATTTTCATGATTTTCCTTTATAAATCATTGGTTGTCTGGATCAGAAATTTCAGTTAAATACAGTGAGTAAAATAAGTATTTGAACACCCTGCAGTTTTGCAAGTTCTCCCACTTAGAAATCATGGAGGGGTCTGAAATTTTCATCTTAGGTGCATGTCCACTGTGAGAGACATAATGTTAAAAAAAAAAAAAAAATCCGGCAATCACAATGTATGATTTTTTAATAATTTATTTGTATGTTACTGCTGCAAATAAGTATTTGAACACCTACCAACCAGCAAGAATTCTGGCTCACACAGACCTGTTAATTTTTTTTAAGAAGTCCTCTTATTCTGCACTCTTTACCTGTATTAACTGCACCTGTTTGAACTTGTTACCTGTATAAAAGACACCTGTTCACACACTCAATCAACCTGTCCACCATAGCAAGACCAAACAGCTGTCTAAGGACACCAGGGACAAAACTGTAGATCTGCACAAGGCTGGGATGGACTACAGGACAACAGGCAAGCAGCTTGGTAGAAGACAACTGTTATGATTATTAGAAAGTGGAGGAGACACAAGATGACTGTCAATCTCCCTCGGTCTGGGATTCCATGCAAGATCTCACTTTGTGGGGTAAGGATGATTCTGACAATGCTCAGAACTACACAGGAGGACCTGCATGACCTGAAGAGCGCTGGGACCACAGTCACAAAGATTACATTAGTAACACATGATGCTGTTATGGTTTAAAATCCTGCAGGGCAGCAAGGTCCCCCTGCTCAAGCCAGCACATGTCCAGGCCTGTTTGAAGTTCACCAGTGACCATCTGGATGATCCAGAGGAGGCATGGGAGAAGGTCATGTGGTCAGATGAGACCAGAATAGAGCTTTTTGGAATCAACTCCACTTACCATGTTTAGAGGATGAGAACAACCCCAAGAAAACCATCTCAACCGTGAAGCATGGGGGTGGAGACATCATACTCTGGGGGTGCTCTTCTGCAAAGGGGACAGGACGACTGCACCGTATTGAAAGGAGGATGGATGGGGTCATGCATTGCGAGATTTTGGCAAACAACCTCCTTCCTTCAGTAAGAGCATTGAAGATTGGTCATGGCTGGGTCTTCCAGCATGACAATGACCCCAAACACACAGCCAGGGCAACTAAGGAAGGGCTCCGTAGGAAACATTTCAAGGTCCTGGCCAGTCTCCAGACCTAAACTCAATAGAAAATCTTTGGAGGGAGCTGAAACTCCAAACCTGAAAGATCTAGAGAAGATCTGTATGGAGGAGTGGACCAAAATCCTGCTGCAGTGTGTGCAAACCTGGTGAAAAACTACAGGAAACGTTTGACCTCTGCAATGGCAAACAAAGGCTACTGTACCAAATATTAACATTGATTTTCACAGGTGTTGAAATACTTATTTGCAGCAGTAACATACAAATAAATTATATATATATATATATATATATATATATATAAAATCATACATTGTGATTTCTGGATTTTTTTTTTAGATTCTGTCTCTCTCAGTGCACATGCACGTAAGATGAAAATTTCAGACCCCTCCATGATTTCTAAGTGGGAGAACTTGCAAAACCGCAGGGTGTTCAAATACTTATTTTCCTCACTGGAAATCATATAGCAGACGAACACACTGATATTTGAGAAGTAAAATGAAGTTTCTAGTATTTACAGAAAGTGTGCAATAATTATTAAAAAAAAATTAGGCAGGTGCATAAATTTGGGCATCCTTGTCATTTTACTGATTTTAATACATTTAGCACTAATTATTGGAACACAAAATTGGTTTGGTAAGCTCACTGACCCTTGCCCTCCTTACACAGGTGAATCCAATCATGAGAAAGGGTATTTAAGGTGGCCATTTGCAAATGTTTCCCCTCTTTGCATCTATTCTAATGAGTGGCAACATGGGAGCCTCTAAACAACTGACAACAACAAGTGACAATTTCAATTTATTTTCATTTATATAGCACCAAATCACAACAGAGTTGCCTCAAGGCGCTTCACACAAGTAAGGTCTAACCTTACTAACCGCCAGAGCAGCAGTGGTAAGGAAAAACTCCCTCTGAGGAAGAAACCTCAAGCACACCAGACTCAAAGGGGTGACCCTCTGCTTGGGCCATGCTACAGACATAAATTACAGGACAATTCACAAAACAAATATAGAGGAAATGCTGTTGGTGCGCAGGACAGGAGGGTCTCCAGCACAAATACCACACCCATCTCTGGATGGAGCTGCACCTTAAACAGAGAGAAAAAACAGAATTAGGTATAAGAAGGACAAGAATTACAGTATAATTTGTCATTTCAGATCATTCACTTTATTGATACTGGCCTTCGTTCTGGGGCCATGGTGGCTTGCGAATGACATGAAAACAAAGATTGTTCAACATCATGGTTTAGGGAAAGAATACAAAAAGCTATCTCAGAGATTTCAGGTGTAACAGTGGAATGTGCCGTTCATTTCCAAAGTGAGCGCTTTGTTGATCCGGGATGTCGTCTGACTACCAGAGAAATGGCAGAAGAGTTGGACATCAGCATTCTCTGGTAGTCAGACGACGTCCCGGATCAACACAGCGTTCAGTTTGGAAATGATCTGATCGTTTCAGCCTGTCGATCGCCGCTCGGAGCGCGGCGTGCCCTCCGCCGCTGTGGGCCATCTTTAATCCGGTTGCAATGCTCCTTAATCTGTGTGATCCCCATAAGATCTTCACCGAAAGCCATCTGAATTTTCCGAATGGTTTCCACCTGGCTGTCTCTCACAGTTTCTGAAAAAAATGTGATGCAGTAAAGCGGCAGTCGATCAGCCAATTTCCTGACAATGAAAATGGACCACTCCTCCCACAAGGCGTGCTCACAGGCGAATGACGCAACCGACAGGCGTGAAAAAACTCACGCATGTTCAAGCTTGGCTGATGCAAGCACACGATTCAAATCCATATAGTTTTTGCACAAAATAAAAAGGTCAGATTATTTTCTAACAGACCTCGTGTATTTGTCTGAGGTAATTGGGTGTGAAATGAATAGCCCTTTTAGGGATAAAAAAACATGTCTGAATCTGAATATATATATACATACATACACATATATATACATATACACACACACACACACATATACATACACACATACACACACACATATACATACACACACACATACATATACACACATATATATACATATACACACATACATATACACACATATATATACACACATATACACACATATATACATATACACATACACATATACACATACACACATACACATATACACATATATATATACATACACACATACACATATACACATATATATATACATATACACATACATATACACATACATATACATATACACATACATATACACATATACACATACACATATATACACATATACATACACATATACACATATACATACACATATATACACATATACATACACATATATACACATATACATACACATATATACACATATACATACACATATATACACATATACACACACATATATACACATATACATACACATATATACACATACACACATACACATATACACACACATATATACACATATACACACACATATATACACATACACACACATATATACACATACACACACATATATACACATACACACACATATATATACATATACACATATATATACATATACACATATATATACATATACACATACATACATATACATACATATACATGCTGCGTCAGTCACAGTCAGTCAGAGCTGCGTGTCGTCAGAGCGAGCTGCAAAAAGTTTGTACCTGAGTTTTCAGAGGTGGTGTTTGTGGTTGCCATCTGCCACGCCGGTGTTTGCCAACCCGGACAGTGGGAATACCACCTCAACCGGCAACTTAGCCCCGCGACTGGACAGCAACAACGTCCGAGGCCCGCCCAACGTGGTGAATTCACTGAGGCCGCGCGCTGCGTCATTAGAGCCGCGCGTCACAAGTGCCGCTTCCCCGAGGCCTCGTGCAGCCACCGCGGATCCATCAGCGCGGAAACACCGAGGCCGCGCGGCACCAGCGCAGTGCAGATCCATCCCGGTGACAAACAACGCAGGCTGTTAACATCGGCGATCGACAAGCTGCTCATAAGCCGACCATGGGGCCTAAGAAGGTTCTGACAGCGGAGGAAGGTGACGATATTAAAAAATCTCTGGACTTTCTATCAGAGGAGATTTCTGTTGTGAAACAGCAACAGAAATCAATCATGGATCTGGTGGAGGAGGTGAAGGCATTACGGCTCCAGAATGCCGAGAAAGACCGGCGTCTGGTGCAGCTGGAAAATAGAGTGGCTGAATTGGAGCAGTACACCAGAATTAACGACGTCATCATCACAGGTCTTCACATCAAACCACGGTCCTACGCACGGGCGGTAACAGATGAGAGCTGAGGGGATCCCAGTGAACAGGAGGTCAGCTCAGTGGAAAAACAGGTTGCTGATTTCCTCCTATCTAAAGGTATAGAAATGGATTTAAATAACATTGAAGCGTGCCACCCTCTGCCCCGGAGAAATGACGGTGATAAACGAACCGTCATCATGAGATTCATCAACAGAAAACACAAAACAGCACTGTTAAAACAAGGAAGAAAACTGAAAGGGACAAACGTATTCATCAATGAACATCTCACCAAACGGAATGCCGACATCGCCAGGAAAGCACGCTTCTTGAAGAAACAGGGAAAAATCCAGCACACATGGACTTCAAACTGTAAAATATTCATCAAACTGAACGGATCACCAGAACAAGCAAAAGTCATAGCAATAAGGAACATCGAGGAGCTGGACAAATATGAACAATAGTGTTTCTTAAAGCGAGGATCTGGACAAATATGACCAATAAGGTATGAGGACACAAACACATCACAACACCATGACACAGACCAGAGGAACCTATTCATCTACTACCTATTCATCTACATCTGGAGACAAGAAGGATATAACTCAAAGGATTGCTGATCATGGAAAAGTAGAACTGAGAACATTTAAATACACAGACCACAATGTACTGGACTTGGAGCACGATATAGACCCGGACAATAATTTCTTCTCAAATATCAATGACAGTTGTTGCTATTATACAGATGAACAGTTTAATCGGATCATTAGAACGGATAACAAATTATCAATAATCCATTTCAACAGCAGAAGTCTATATGCAAACTTTAACAACATTAAAGAATATTTAAGTCAGTTTAAAAAAATATTTAACATAATTGCTATATCAGAAACATGGATCAATGAAGATAAAGGAATGGATTTTGAACTGGATGGATATGAATTTAATTGTGTAAACAGAAAAAATAAGAGTGGAGGAGGAGTGGCTGTGTATGTGGATAAGAACATGGATTATAAAATAGTAGACAATATGACAACTGTGATTGATAACTTATTAGAATGTATAACTATTGAAATATGTGAAGAAAAAGCAAAAATGTATTAGTCAGCTGTATATATAGAGCACCAGGATCTAGTATTGAAACATTCACTGACTGTATGGGAAAAATGTTCTCAAAAACTAATCAAAAAACTGTGTTCATTTGTGGTGACTTAAATATTGATCTGCTCAATCCAAATAAGCATAAAATAACAGATGAATTTATCAGTATAATGTACAGTATGAGTTTATATCCAAAAATCACCAGGCCAAGCAGAATTACATCCCATAGTGCTACCTTAATTGATAATATATTCAGCAATGATATTGAGAATAACACTGTGAGTGGATTATTAATCAATGACATTAGTGATCATCTACCAGTTTTCATCGTTTATAATAGAAACCATCGGCGGAATCAGCCAGAGGAGAAAATAAAATACAGGCGAGTGCGGACAGAGGAAAACATGAACACACTAAAGAAGGATTTACAGGAGCAAAACTGGGAAAAGGTATACAGTGAAAGTGATGTTGATAGTGCATATGAAACTTTTTACAAATATTTACATCATTATATGATAAAAACTGTCCAATTAAACAAGACTACAGAAAACAAAAAATCCAAGCTCGACCATGGATGACGAAAGGGTTACGAAATGCATGTAATAAGAAAAATACACTGTATAGAGAATTCATAAAACTAAAGACTAAAGAGGCAGAAAATAGATATAAGAAACACAAAAATAGATTAACTAATATTATACAGGTATGTAGGAAGGAATATTATAGTAACATATTATATAATAACAAAAACAATATTAAAGGAATATGGGATATATTAAATAGCATTATCAAAAATGGTAATAAAAAACAGAGTTACCCTCAGTATTTCATTGATAATAATGTCAAGAAGGAAAATAAGGATGAGGTAGTCAACGGTTTTAATAATTTTTTTGTAAATATTGGACCAAGCTTGGCAGAAAAAATTCCCGATTCCCAATCTGAGGATTGGGATAATAATCTTATAGAAAGAAATCCCTGTTCAATGTTCCTCACAGCAGTGGATGGAAATGAAATTATAGACATTGTGAATAATTGTAAATATAAAACATCTACCGATTTAAATGAAATTGATATGGTGGTGGTAAAACAGGTCATTGAATGGATTGTAGAACCATTAACATACATCTGTAACTTATCATTTCAAACCGGTAAATTTCCCAATCAAATGAAAATAGCTAAGGTTGTGCCGCTGTATAAGACTGGGGATAGACACCACTTCACAAATTATAGACCTGTTTCTTTGCTTCCACAATTTTCCAAATTATTAGAAAAGTTATTCAATAATAGATTAGACAAATTCATAAATAAACATAAATTACTTACTGATAGTCAATATGGATTCAGAGCACATACTTCAACATCACTTGCATTAATAGAATCAGTTGAGGAGATTACAAATGCCATAGACCACAAATTACATTCAGTTGGAATATTTATAGACCTTAAAAAGGCTTTTGATACAATTAATCATGACATATTAATCAATAAACTTGAACAGTATGGGATTAGGGGGTTGGTGTTGCACTGGGTGAGAAGCTACTTAAGTAACAGAAAACAGTTTGTGAAGTTGGGGGAATATACATCATCATGCTTGGACAATGCTTGTGGCGTCCCACAGGGGTCAGTATTGGGTCCAAAACTGTTTCTAATTTATATAAATGATATTATCAATGTTTCCAAAATATTAAAATTAGTATTATTTGCAGATGACACAAGCATTTTTTGTTCAGGGGGGGATTTGCAGGAGTTACTGAGGAGGATCAGTATAGAAATGGGAAAATTGAAAATATGGTTTGACAGAAACAAATTATCATTAAACGTAAGTAAAACAAAATACATGTTATTTGGCTATTGTAATACAGACATACAGGTTCAGTTACAAGTCGAGGGGGGTAGATATTGAAAGGGTACATGAAAATAAGTTTCTGGGGGTGATAATAGATGATAAGATAAACTGGAAGACTCATATAAAACATATACAAAGTAAACTGTCAAGAAGCATTTCAGTTCTAAACAAAGCGAAACATATTCTGGACCACAACTCACTCCGCATTCTTTACTGCTCACTGGTTTTACCATATTTACAGTACTGTGCAGAGGTATGGGGTAATACTTATAAAGGTACAACACAATCACTATCAGTAATGCAGAAAAGAGCTATAAGAATTATTCATAATACTGGCTATAGAGATCATACAAATCCACTATTTTTACAATCCAAATTCTTAAAATTCACAGACTTGGTTCATTTTCAAACAGTACAAATTGTGTATAAAGCAATAAACAATTTACTTCCAGCAAATATTAAAAATATGTTTTTTAACAGATCAGGGGATTACAGTCTGAGGGGGAAATTTAATTTAAAGCATCAGTGGGCACGAACAACATTAAAAGGTTTCTGTATTTCTGTCTGTGGGGTGAGGATGTGGAACAGATTGGGAGTGGGGCTCAAGCAATGTCCAAGCATGAACCAGTTCAAACAGCGGTACAAAAAATATGTTTTTTTCTGGGTATAGGGAGGAGGAAGGGTAATGAGGGTTAGGGTGTTTTTTGTTTTTTGCTTCGGCTTGTAAATATATAGTATTTTGTATGTAAGTAGGTATGTGTAGGTGTATATTTATGTCTGTGTATATATATGTGTATATATGTATATGTGTATATATGTGTATGTATATGTGTATGTATGTTGATGTGTGTATGTATATATGTATGTGTATGTGTATATATATGTATATATATATATATATATATATTGATATCGGTTTAGGTGTGTAGGAATCTATGTGTATATGTGGCAAAGGGTATTACTGGTTGTGGGGAAGAAGGGGTAGGGATAAATAAGCTGATGCTTCACCCTACCCCTTTTCGGACATGTTGGGTAACACAGTAGGAACTTTTTTGTTGTTGTCTTTACTGATCTATCTTGTAATTGTTGTTGTATCAAATGTTCGAAATAAACAGTTTTCATTCATTCATTCATTCATTCATTTCATTCATTCATTCAAGCTCATTCACCACTTTAGTGAGAGCCGTCTCTGTGGAATGATATTTTCTAAAAGCAGACTGCAGTGAAAAGATTATTCTCAGTAAGGTGGTCCACAAGCTGCAGTGAAACCACCTTTTCCAGTATTTTAGAGCAGGATGATAGATTTGATATCGGCCTATAGTTTTTCCAATACAGTAGGGTCAAGATTAGATTTCTTAAGTTATGGTTTTATCACTACAGATTTGAAACATTTTGGAACAGATCCAGTGGTTAATGAGAGATTAATCATTTCCAGCACAGTCGCCCCAAGAGTGGACCACAGGTCCTTACACAGTTTTGTTGGTATGGGATCAAATAAGCGGTTGTGTTTCCTTTTTTTTTTTTTTTTTTTAGACATTACCAGTTTCATCAGCCACACCTAGTGAGATACTGTCAATTTCTGTAAATCTAGGTAATACCTCAGAAATGGCGCCCACCCCAATAGCAGGGTGTAGTGGCTTGGTTAAGGCATGCTTGGATATGTTTCACTTAATGTCGTCTATTTTCTTCTCAAAGTAATCCAAGAAATTTTGTGCTGTAAAAGGAGAGCGACTTACAGGTGGTTGTCCATGAATAAGTGTTGCCACCGTGTCGAACAAGAACTTTGAGTTATGCTTGTTTTTGTTGATCAAATCAGAGTAATAGTCCGCTTTGTAGCCAGTAGTGCATGCTTATAGTCTAAGATACATCACGCCACGCGAGGTGGGATACTTCTCATTTTGAACTATGCCATTTCTGTTCTAGACCTCTAGCCTTATGCTTGAGGTCACGCAAGTAATCATTGAACCAAGGTTTTAACAAAGGTGGCAAAATCATGTCAAGTGTATAGTAGAGAAGCTTGAATCTTCGACTGGACCGGGTTGCTTGACTTGAGGACGTTTCGCTTCAAATCGCAGAAGCTTCCTCAGCTAAAGTTCTTGCTCTGGTAGTCTGACTTCTGTCTTTACTCTTGTAGAGAAGAATAAACAGAAGCCAACAAAAGCTGGAGCTTTTTAAACCTAACCAGACCCCTCCTACCGAGATGCCGACTGCTATAGGCTAGTGACTAAACAATATCTCTAATTAGCACCTATTATGCTCTAGTTAGCACCCTCCTAATGACAGGGCAGCTGTCCCTCCTAATGATGGGACGGAAGCCTCTCCTGATGACGTGAATGACTCATTACCATGAACAAAAGACTGAAACTGCTTTGACCTGAGTACCCCATTGTAAACAGGGGACAAAGCGTGAGTTACCCACTAGAGCCAAAAGTGGGTAACTCAGACCACCATGTGGAGAACACACAAGATTTTGTGAACATGATCAAGGACCTGCAGCTGGAGGCAGATGAAACTATGGTGTCATTTGATGTGACATCGTTGTTCACCTGCATCCTCACCGCTGAGGCCATCTCAGCTGTGAGGCAGAGACTGCTGGAGGATGTGTCTCTACTTGAAAGGACCAAACTTACACCAGACCACATCTGCCAACTCTTGGAGATCTGTCTTAACACCACGTATTTCCTGTTTAGGGGGAATTACTACAGGCAGATCCATGGTTGTGCGATGGGGTCTCCGGTATCCCCCATTGTGGCCAGTCTGTACATGGAGCGAGTGGAGAAGACAGCCTTGACGTCTTTCACGGGCATCTCTCCCTGTCACTGGTTCAGATATGTCGACACATGGGTTAAAATCAAGCAACAGGAGGTTGAGGACTTTACAGAACACATCAGCTCGGTGGATTCCAATATCAAGCTCACACGTGAGGATGCCAGAAACAACCAACCTTCTTGGACTGTGATGTTACGATTGGAGAGAACAGGCAGCTCCAGACAGGGGTTTACAGAAAACCCACTCACACTGACCAATATCTGCTTGTTGGCTCAAACCACCCCCTTGAACACAAGCTCGGGGTGATCAGGACTCTTCAACACAGAGCCCTACAGGTTCCCACAACTGCAGAGGGAAGGGCTAAAGAACAACAACTTGTACGGAAAGCCCTCACAGTATGTGGGTACCCACGATGGTCCCTGGACAAAGTGCAGAAGTCCCAGAAAACAAAGAGACCAGATAGACAGGAGACGGAGACAAGAAGAAGAGGAGTGTCTCTTCCCTTATTTAGCAGGAGTAGGGGAAAAACTACAGAGGATCTTCAGACAGCACAAAATCCAGTTTACTTTAAACCAGTTAACACCTTGAGACAGAAATTACTTCACCTTAAGGACAGGATCCCTAGTTACAAACAGAGCAATGTAGTGTATTCTATCAGATGTCAGGAAAACTGTAATGAACACTACATAGGTGAGACTAAGCAACCTTTACACAAAAGGCTATACCAGCACCGCAGAGAGGGCGCAAATGGTCCTCAGTCTGCAGTTCATCTCCACCTTAAAGACACTAACCACACGTTTGAGAACAAGGAAGTTAAAATCTTAGCCAGAGAGGAGAAATGGTTTGAGAGAGGTGTCAAGGAAGCATTCTATGTGAAACAGTTGAAACCCAGCCTTAACCGGGGAGGGGGTCTGAGACACGCTTTGTCCCCTGTTTACACTGGGGTACTCAGGTCAAAGCAGTTTCAGTCTTTTTTTCATGGTAATGAATCATTCACGTCATCAGGAGAGTCGTCAAGGGAGCCATCAGGAGAGGCTTCCATCCCATCATTAGCTAGAGCACAATAGGTGCTAATTAGAGCTATTGTTTAGTCACTAGCCTATAGCAGTCTTCCTCTCGGTAGGAGGGGTCTGGTTAGGTTTAAAAACTCCAGCTTTTGTTGGCTTCTGTTTATTCTTCTCTACAAGAGTCAAGACAGAAGTCAGACTACCAGAGCAAGAGTTTTAGCTGAGGAAGCTTCTGCGATTTGAAGCGAAACGTCCTCGCGTCAGCAACCCGTCCAGTCGAAGATTCAAGCTTCTCTACTATGGAAATCACCTGGACAACTGAGAGCCTACACAGAACATGTCAAGTGTAGTTTTGAAGCACTGAGTTTAAACTATTAAACTATCCACAAGACTGTCTTCTGATTGGGCATTTTCCAAATGTGAAGCTAAGCTATCAGGCAGTCTAGCTTTGAGTTCAATCGTAGTTGAAGAGTTTGATGGTAGGGATGAGACCAATCCAATCCCGGATTGATATCGGGTTCCGTACTGATGTAATTCACGTGTCGGAAAATACTGATCCAACCCACGGGATTTTCTGATACCGGAGAAGAGCCACTGTGAATCCTCTGAACTGCTGCTGTTTGCTCTCTGCTTGTTTACTGCTGAGCGGGAGGAGGGGAGAGGAAGGTTTCTGAATCTGGGCTGTTTGAGGGAGCTCACTTATGCAGTGTGCTAGCTGCGGTTCGCTGAAATCCTAATGCATCCACAATGCATTAGGATAAATGATTTGCAGAGGGGATCAGAAGGCTTATTTATATGATGTTGAAGTCACCAATAATCATAATGTTATCTTCCACTAGTCGTTGACAGGTTAGAGATGAACTCACCAATTTCATCTAAGAATTCAGAGTATGGGCCAGGGGGGCCTATATACAGTGACAAAGTAATACGGCTGATTCTCTGCAACTATTTGTTGCGAATGCCGTATACTTTGAGACAGGGCATGGAAGTGCACAAAGTAATCCCCATGTAGCATTAGCAATGTTGTAATGTAACAAGTAGAAATACTTCATTACTGTACTTAAGTAGAATTTTGATGTATCTGTACTTTATTTACATTTCTGGCGACTTTTACTTCACTACATTTCCTCAGTAAAATGTATACTTTTACTCCGATACGTTTCCATGAACCATCTTCGTTACTCGTTTCTACAATATAAAGTAGAAGAAATTTGGATTGGGCAATACCCTTTGCAATAGTTGAAAACAGCGGTGTGCTGTACTGGGAAGGGATACAGTCCTCTACACCACCGCAGCAGTGGGGCTCGCCTTTTACCCCTGCAGCAAGTGCCGTGTTTGACATAAAACAAGTTTTAAAGAAAAAAAAAAAGTTGAATCTGTGCCCCTGCTGAGGAAGGGGAGACTGGGAGGGTGAAAAGGGGCCCATCTGTGCTTTGGACTCCCAACCCGCGCACACACACGCATCGGCTCCCGCTGGAATTAACACATACGGTTAACACACAAGTGCTGACAAAACTGGCCAGCATGGCTGTTTCATTTCATTTATTTTATTTGAAATTTCTCCAGAGATGCGGTACGTAAAAGCAGCGCCACGTTTTGGATTTGAGAGTGCAAAGAACTCTCGAATCAAGCTCAAGCTCTCGTCCTCACCACCAACCACTGCAAAGCAAGTGGTTGGTGGTGATGACGCTTGCATTTTTTTCCTTAAATTTGGCACAATTGTGTAGCTATAAATGACTATTCTGTTTCACAAGAGCCTGGCTGTTGTGTTTAACAGAAAAGTTTGTGTGGGGTCTTCAGAAAATGAACGGCAACTTTATTTACACCTACATATGTTGTTCACCCATTCCGTCACCAACACCAACTACTCCGCCAGAGGCACATCCAGCCTTTATAGGGGCTGAGGCCCCTTCCTGGTTTCTCCAGACACCACCCTGACTTTGTTTTTGTGTCGCAATTTCACTCTCCACTCATTTTGGATTTACTTTTACTCAGTACTTTTACTTAAAGTACATTTTATATGAGAAATTTACTTTTGATACTTAAGTACAGTATTTTCAGGTACTTTAAAGGTGATAGAGAGAGGTTGAATGGGGCATTAATCCTTGTTCTGTGATGTGATATGTATCCCCCAAAAAATTGGTTGGGTCTGTAATGGCTTAGAACCTTCCTAAAAGGCTCTCTGAAACAGCTATGTTACTATGCTGGGTTTAGAATGCGTCGTTTGCCCTTAATGGCGTCGTTTCGGAGCTTATTTGGCAACCTCATTATGAAAATGCACGTAGGTGTTGGCGCTGATCATTTGCCGTTGTTTGATTGGCTGCCCTTGCTCTCACTGAAAAGAAAAGCACTCCAACTTTGTCGCAAAGTCGGAACTGACCCTCTACTGAGTATTAAATGCTGACTGAAGCCAGCTCAAAATTGTGCAAGGTTTGTGAAACAGTCCTCCATGAAATGCGCAGAGCAAAGAAATAGTTGGCGGTTGTAGGTACTGGGGATGTGGTTAAAAATGAATAAAAGCCATTGCGATCGCGTACATTGCTTTACGTGGGAAGAATATGTAAAGATCGTAGTCCGCTATGACAGCCTGGGAAGGCACACCTGTAGCTCGCCATTGCTGCTCTTCCATTGGTAGGAAATGGGTGGGCACAACCTTATGAATAATTACTTTCGAAGGGGTGTGTGTGAAAGGGGGTGGGTGTGGGTGTGTGTGTGTGTGCGGGGGGGCTATTGGTGAAAATGTGACGCAATGTTTCCCTCAAACACGGATTGGCCAATTTTCTGGCGGCAGTTCAAAAAAGGAGAAATATTAGAAACAGAGGTTCTGACACTTGCTGGCACGTCGTGTGTATTCCCCACAGCGGGGAGACTCTGAACTAACACCAAAAACATGAAAAAGATGATTTTGATTCTCTATCCCCTTTAAGACTTTTGCTTAGTAAAATTTTTAAAGGAGACTTTTAACCAAGTAATTTTATGGTAAGATACTTGTACTTTCACTCAAGTATCACTTTGATGTACTTTATACAAGACTGATCATCAGAGGGTCACTAACACCTTAAATCTAAGTTATGATTTCGATGCGACATGTCCTTTAAGCGTTACATTTCTTACACGCCTGAGGGAAGCAGTAGTTACAGTCAAGCTGAGAGGTGTGGCGTAGTGTGTCATATGACTTATGAAAACATGATTGGACCCTTTCAGAAACTAGTTCTGTCTTTCTTCATCATCAGGGATCTTTTACTAAAAATGGGAACTGCTGCAGTTGCAGCATCTTTTGCCTGTAAACAAACACGTTGTGTCCACATGATCACTAAACTTTATCCATTTCAGCAACAGCGCTGTAAATAGTTGCACTATAGTTTTGTTTCTAATTCTTTATCTCAGACATGCAGAACTGCTGGTCAGTAAAGCTAAATCACAGAGTCAAAGATCACAGATTATACCATAATTTTTTATTTTTTGAGTGATACATTCGACTTCTGTTCTTAATTTATAATATAAGAGTGCTTTTCTAATGTTGTTTGTTAATATGATAAAGCCAGGAAGAACCAAAATGTTTAAATTCACATTTTTGCTCTTCCACCAACCAGTGACCTACATAAGGTGATGACATGGATATCTTTGGTACTCAGTTTCGTTGGGCCGAGTACGTGCCTCAGTGTTGAGGAGTCCAGTGGCTGGAGCAGACTAGGCCATGCCCACGTTTCACCTGGCAGCAGCAGATACTGTAGATTGTTACTTTTGAGAGGTTTGGATGGGCCGGATGTCTACCTGGGTGGTTGCCATCCAGGACCTCAGGCGGTTCCGTAAAATGCCTGCAGCAACGGTTGGAACGTGTTATTGTTTTGATTTGAATGTTTGCTTGGCTTCTTCTTCTTCTTCTTGTCTTTCGGCTGTTCCCGTTAGGGGGTCGCCACAGCAGATCAATTGTTTTCCATCTCACCCTGTCCTCTGTATCTTCCTCTGTCACACCAACCACCCTGCATGTCCTCCCTCAGCACATCCATGAACCTCCTCTTTAGCCTCCCTCTTCTCCTCCTGCCTAGGTGGCTCATCCTCAGCATCCTTCTCCCTATATACCCTGGGTCCCTCCTCTGCACATGTCCAAACCATCTCAATTTTGCCTCTCTGACTTTGTCTCCAAAACCGTCCCACCTGAGCTGTCCCTCTGAGTATGTTCATTCCTAATCTTGTCCATTCTTGTCACTCCCAAAGAGAATCTCAACATCTTCAGCTCTGCCCCTCCAGCTCTGCCTCCTGTCTTTTTGTTAGTGCCACTGTCTCTAAACCATACAACATAGCTGGTCTCACTACTGTCTTGTAAACTTTCTCCTTCACTCTTGCTGATATTCTTTGGTCACAAATCACTCCTTCCACCTTTCTTCACCCACTCCACCCTGCCTGCACTCTCTTCTTCACCTCTTTACCATACTCTCCATTACTTTGAACAGTTGACCCCAAATATTTAAACTCATCTACTTTCACCACTTCTACTCCTTGTAACTGCACTGTTCCACTGGGCTCCCTCCCATTCACACACATGTACTCAGTCTTGCTTCTACTGACTTTCATTCCCCTTCTCCTCCAAAGCATATCTCCACCTCTCCCAGACTAGACTCAACTTGCTCTCTACTTTCACTACAGATCACAATGTCATCTGCAGACATCATAGTCATGGGGACTCCTGTCTGATCTCATCCGTCAACCTGTCCATCACCACTGCAAACAAGAAAGGACTCAGCTGAGTGCTTGGCGTAATCCCGCCTCCACCTTGAATGAGTCTGTCATTCCGACTGCGCATCTCACCGCTGTCACACTATTCTTGTACATGTCCTGCACTACCCTAACATACTTCTCTACCACTCCAGACTTCCTCATACAATACCACAGCTCTTCTCTTGGCACCCCTATCATAAGCTTTTTCTAAGTCCACAAACACACAGTGTAACTTTCTGTCCTTCTCTGTACTTCTCCTTCAGTATTCTCAGAGCAAACATTGCATACTGTAGTGCTCTGTCTTGGCATGAAACCATATTGCCTGCTCACAGATCTTCACCTGTGTTCTAAGCCTAGCTTCTACTACTCTTTCCCATAACTTCATGCTGTGGCTGATCAGCTTTATGCCTCTGTAGTTACTGCAGCTCTGCACATCACCCTTGTTCTTGAAAATAGGAACCAGCACACTTCGTCTCCACTTCCTCAGGCATCCTCTCACTTTCCAAGATTTTATTAAAGAATCTGGTTAGAAACTCTACTGGCCATCGCTCCTAGACATTTCCATGCCTCCACTGGAATGTCCATCTGGACCAACTGCCTTTCCACTCTTCATCCTCTTCATAGCTGCCCTCGACTTCTTCCTTACTAATCTTTGTACTTCCTGATTTACTTTCACCACATCATCCAGCCTTGTTCCTCTCGCTCATTTTCTTTATTCATCAGCTCTTCAAAATATCCCTCCACTGTCCTCAGCACACACACTCCTCACTCGTCAGCACATTACCATGTGCGTCTTACCAACCTAACCTGCTGCACATCCTTTCCAGCGCTGTCCTTTTGTCTGGCCAATCAGTACAGTCCTTTTCCTCCTTCCTTACTATTAAACTCTTGTACAGCTCGCAAATATGCGTTTTCTTTTGCTTTTGCCACTTCTCTTCTCGTCTTACCGCCGCATCTCCTTGTACTCCTGTCTACTTTCTTCATCTCTCCGACTATCCCAAAACTTTTTTGCCAACCTCTTCTCCTTATGCTTTCCTGGACCTCTTCATTCCACCACCAAGTCTCTTTGTCTTCCTTCCACTGTCCAGATGTCATACCCAGTACTGCCCTAACTGTCTCCCTCACCACATCTGCAGTACTCTTCCAGTTGTCCAAAATTGCTTCCCCTCCAACTAGTGCTTCTCTCACCTGCTCGCTAAATTTCACACAACAATCTTCCTGCTTCAGCTTCCACCATCTGATCCTTTGTTGAGCTCTCACACTCTTCTTCTTCCCATACCTCTAAAGTCATCCTACAAACAACCATCCTATGCTGTCTAGTGACACTCTCTCCTGCTACCACCTTACAGTCTGTGATATCTTTTAGCTTGCATCTCCTAAAAAGAATGTAGTCCCCTGTGTGCACCTTCCTCCACTCTTATATGTTACCCTGTGCTCCTCCCTTTTCTTAAAGTAGGTATTCACCACAGCCATTTCCATCCTTTTTGCAAAATCAGCTACCCTCTGTCCTTCCCCATTCCTATCCTTGATACCATATCTACCCATTACTTCCTCATCACCTCTGTTCCCTTCACCAACATGCCCATTGAAGTCTGCTCCTATCACCACTCTCATGCTTGGGCACACTCTCCACCACCTCATCTAACACACTCCAGAAATCTTCTTTCTCCTTCATCTCACAACCTACCTGTGGGGCATATGCACTGATGATATTCATCGTCACCCCTTCAATTTCCAACTTCACACTCATCACCCTGTCAGACACTCGCTTAACCTCCAACACACTTTTAACATACTCTTCCTTTAAAATGACCCCAACACCATTTCGCTTCCTGTCCTCACCATGGTACAACAACTTGTACCCACCGCCGATGCTCCTGCTCTTACTTCCCTTCCACTTGGTCTCTTGGACACACAATATGGCTGCCTTTCTCCTCTCCATCATATCAGCCAGCTCTCTCTCCTTTACCAGTCATACTACCAACATTCAAAGTCCCCACTCTCATTTCCACCCTTCTTTTCTTCTTCTCCCGCTGTTTGTGGCAACGTTCTCCTCCTCTTCTTCATTGTCTTCGCCCAGCAGTAGCCCAATTTCCACTGGCACCCTGTTGGGCAACAGCACCGGTGGCGGACGTTGTTAACCCGGGCCGCGACCGATCCGGTATGGGAATTCGATTCTTAGTCTGCATAGTTGAGTTGGCTTGTTTTACGCTGGATGCCCTTCCTGACGCAACCCTCCTCATTTATCCTGGCTTGGGACCGGCAATCAGAATGTACTCGCTGCACACCCCATGTGGCTGGTTAAGAATTGATGACGTATTGTCTGTTTATTGTTAGGATTGCCCAAACTAAACATGATGGGAAAGTTTGGACTACCCTGGAGTAAAAACTGTAAAGTTTAGGTGAAAGCACAAAGTTGGGTTATTAATATAATTTCTGCAAAACTTGTTGAAAAGGCCTACTTTATTCAGGATTAATTTCTCTTAATCTTTGGTGTATGTTCAGATATTTGGGAAACAGGGCATGAAAGAACACTAGCGTTTTGCAGTGAGTCCATAATTTAATTATCAATGTTCATTGTTCATTGTTATCTTATGGCACTTGGCTTTTAATATATAGACTAGCCCGTTGCCTGTGAGGATCCACAGGCTCTTGATTGGGTAGTATTTATATAATAGGTAGCTGACATTTTTCAAGAGTGGTAATAAATTAAACAAAGCTTGTATAATGATTTGGGATGATGTGAGTCCAATGTTTTTAGAACCTTTAGGCCACAACAATTTTTAGAAGAACTCAGCCCTTTTATTTCCTGTTAATTATGTATTGTTTATGTTAATTTACTGTCCTAATATATTTATAAATTGTTTAGGTTCTTGTTATCATATATACACTATTATCATTATTATTTTACTATTTTATTTTTACTTGTGTTTTGTCATTTGATTTTTAAACAGGCCACAGTGGAAATAAATGTTCACTTTCTTGTGTCATCCATGTATTTTTTTAACATATTTTCAATTATTATACTACATACATGAAATTACTAAATAAATTTACTAAACTTACTAAATAAACCCTGAACTCCCACGGTGTATTGCAATGTCCATTGTTTACTGGTTAGCTAAAATTGCTAATTTCTCCAAAGTACACTCAACAAAATATAAACACAACACTTTTGGTTTGCTCCCATTTTGTATGAGATGAACATAAAGATCTAAAACGTTTCCACATACACAATATCACCATTTCCCTCAAATATGGTTCACAAACCAGTCTAAATCTGTGATAGTGAGCACTTCTCCTTTGCTGAGATAATCCATCCCACCTCACAGGTGTGCCATATCAATGCTGATTAGACACCATGATTAGTGCACAGGTGCCTTAGACGCCCACAATAAAAGGCCACTCTGAAAGGTGCAGTTTTATCACACACGCACAATGCCACAGATGTCGCAAGATTTGAGGGAGCGTGCAATTGGCATGCTGACAGCAGGAATGTCAACCAGAGCTGTTGCTCGTGTATTGAATGTTCATTTCTCTACCATAAGCCGTCTCCAAAGGCGTTTCAGAGAATTGGCAGTACATCCAACCAGCCTCACAACCGCAGATCACCTCCAAGATCATCTGAGACCAGCCACTTGGACAGCTGCTGAAACAATCGGTTTGCATAACCAAAGAATTTCTGCACAAACTGTCAGAAACCGTCTCGGGAAGCTCATCTGCATGCTTGTCGTCCTCATCGGGGTCTCAACCTGACTCCAGTTCGTCGTCGTAACCGACTTGAGTGGGCAAATGCTCACATTCGCTGGTGTTTGGCACGTTGGAGAGGTGTTCTCTTCACAGATGAATCCCGGTTCACACTGTTCAGCGCAGATGGCAGACAGCGTGTGTGTTGTCGTGTGGGTGAGCGGTTTTCTGATGTCAATGTTGTGGATCGAGTGGCCCATGGTGGCGGTGGGGTTATGGTATGGGCAGGCGTCTGTTATGGAAGAACACAGGTGCATTTTATTGATGGCATTTTGAATGCACAGAGATACCGTGACGAGATCCTGAGGCCCATTGTTGTGCCATCCAAGAACATCACCTCATGTTGCAGCAGGATAATGCACGGCCCCATGTTGCAAGGATCTGTACACAATTCTTGGAAGCTGAAAATGTCCCAGTTCTTGCATGGCAGGCATACTCACCGGACATGTCACCCATTGAGCATGTTTGGGATGCTCTGGACCGGCGTATACGACAGCGTGTACCAGTTCCTGCCAGTATCCACCAACTTCGCACAGCCATTGAAGAGCAGTGGACCAACATTCCACAGGCCACAATTGACAACCTGATCAACTCTATGCGAAGGAGATGTGTTGCACTGCATGAGGCAAATGGTGGTCACACCAGATATTGACTGGTATCCCCCCCCCCCCAATAAAACAAAACTGCACCTTTCAGAGTGGCCTTTTATTGTGGACAGTCTAGGCACACCTATGCACTAATCATGGTGTCCTAGATCAGCATCTTGATATGGCACACCTGTGAGGTGGGATGGATTATCTCAGCAAAGGAGAAGTGCTCACTATCACAGATTTAGACTGGTTTGTGAACAATATTTGAGGGAAATGGTGATATTGTGTATGTGGAAAAAGTTTTAGATCTTTGAGTTCATGTCATACAAAATGGGAGCAAAACCAAAAGTGTTGTGTTTATATTTTTGTTGAGTGTATTAGTCCTATCCACTTTCTGTTTTTACATACCAAACGGCAAATGTCAGCTCTCTGTGGTTTTTGCGTGATCAGAGCCATAGACACGCATACACACATGCACACAGAGGCCACTTGGCTACTATAATATAAATATTGCATAACTCTTTGAGAGAGCCATTTTGCAGATTGTCACAAACTGCATGAGCCTTTCAAATTTCTTATAGTATCATCAAAAAAATATTTGAAATAAATTTCCAAACTGCACTAGAGATGTCGTTAGTGTGATTGTGAGCTGTCTTTTGTGGTTGTGTCAGGTCTGGAGTGATGGTGATGCAATGGCGCTATTTCCTGTGTAGGTGTGAAGAAATGCACTTAGATTTGTCATTGTTGAGGGGATTCTGAATTGAATTGTGTCATCTTTCCCTCATGAACACGAGTGTCGGCTAAATGGCAGATGTTCCTAAATGAGATTTCAGTTTGAATGAGTTTACGCTGAGCTGTGCGGGTGCAGCGACTTACTCAGGCCTTCAGTCTTGTTGGGTTTTTATTTGTACACCGGTCAAAATCAAAATGACACTTGGGAAGCTTCTTTGTGCTCGTCTGTCTTTGTGATTGTGTTCCATTTGCATTTTTTGGTTTTGCATTGGTGACTGTGAGAGGAAAGAGAGTGATGAGGACAGTTTGGAGTGGTTCAGTGTTGAGATGCTGCTTCAAAAAAAAAAACACTGACCATAAACAAGAAAACAAACAGCAGACGGCTGGAAGCGACTTGACGCTTTGAGTAAATTGTGTTTAGAATAGATGACAGATGCTCTTTAACAGTAGATAAAGTGTTTAAAACACATTTAGTCCAATTTGTGTGTGTGTGTTTTTTGGTTAAGTTGACCACATTTTGTTGAAAATTATCAAAACAAATTAAAAAAAAAAATCCGTCTGCACTCTTAGTAGTTACATATTTGACTTTGAATATTTGAGTTTGGTATTACACGTGTTTCTTTATTAATTTTATTCTGAGTTCCAGCAGCAGATCTAGCAGCTCCTCCCACACTTCCCATCTTTGTCCAAGTCCTCTCACTCTTCCCGGGGGATCCCGTGGCCTTTCCAAGCCAGCTGGGAAATATAATGCCTCCTGCGTGTCCTGGGTCTTCTCTGGAGCCTCCTTCCTGTTGGACATGCCTGGAAGGCATAAGCCATGTCTGGATGCACAACACCTCACGCACATGGTGGGAGCAAAGGCTGTGATTCAGTGGACACACTGGAAAGGTGTGGACATCTTAGTTAATTTAGTCCCTTAATGGCAAAGTTGGCATGACAGTGCCATCGCCTACGTGGCTCTGCGGGTGAGGCCCACGTCTTGCAGCTGCATCCTTACCAGTCTCATGGTCCTTGTGGGGCTCGGGAGGCAGCAGACCTTGGATCCCGTGTATACTGCTAGCAGGTCTAGTTTTTATTTGTACTTATTTATTGAGTGCATAATTTATTTTTACATGCACGAGCACCAGGGCACCGGTTATGTGTGCACTTGGTCATGGTGACGTTATTAACCATGAAACACACAAACACATACAGTGCATCTGGAAAGTATTTAATATCTGTAAGTGTGAATAAGTCTGTTTATCTATATTTGGCCCTGCGACAGACTGGTGTCCTGTCCAGGGTGTAGCCTGCATCACGTCGTGGGGCTGCTGGGATAGGCTCCAGCCCTCCGTCACCCTTAATTAGACTAAGCTGGTATAGAAAATGGATGGATGGATCCTTATAGCAGCTTTTATTTCCATACACATGAATGCATTGGGAACACTGCACATTCTATTCTAAAGCAAAACATGAACAAAAATTTACCAAATTACTTTACAGAAAGTGAAGAAAATGATAGATTTCAAAGAAATTGAGCATAACCATTAGAAATGCTTTCCTGTTTCATCTCTAAGTGTCAGTGTGCCCTGGGCATGGCACAGATTCTGTTAATGTTGTTCATGAAAAAGAAGCGTGTATTTGATATTGCGTTTTGTCTTTCACTGCTCTTGGTTGTTGATTTTGTTTGCCACTTACGGTGGATGTTATCTGTGGTACGGAGGCTTCACAGTTCTGTCAAGTCTCCTAGCAACAGTCCTGAAGATGCTCTCCTTAATTAAAAGTGTGGCGATAACATCTAAATATATATCAACCTCCATACAATCAGGGTTTTTTATTCCGATGATGTTTATTTAAATTCAGAGTTGACTGAACATTTGAATTTGTTTATGAGAATTTGTTTGGTCTCTGGGCCGTTGGAGCGGTGTTGATCAGAGGTCTCTAGTGGGGGGTGGTACTATTTTGCAAAATTAAACGTTACAGTGTCTTAGCCCCTTAAAAATATGGTGACAGACCTTCTGAACAGGAATCTATTGAGTATTGACAAATTGACCCAACCTAACCCTATGTACACACCCTCTGAAAGGGAGGACTGCTGAAAAATGACAAAAGTGCTGCATAATGTTTAAAATATGACTTTTTGGTCTCTTGCAGATATTTTCAACACAGGAGACAATTTAATATGATGGTTATGTGCCATATGTCAATACAGACTCATTTTCATTTTCAGCAAAAGTGACAGAATTGAATAAAGGGGATAAATAGTGACAAATAACGGTATATCATTGCTATATTTCAGATGTTGGCCATTTGTATGCTTGTTGCAGGTGAAAAATGGCTGCTAATAAATCCTTTACTAGATCACAGGCCAAAAAGACACTTTGGTATAGACTACATAGAGAAGCTTGAGTTTTCAACACGAAATGTTGAGTGACCTTTTTCGCCTCATGAAGGACCATAAGAAGCTGCCCATGAACACGTATGCAGTGAATCTGAAGCTCAACCTCAGCAACATTACCTCAGATGCAGAAGTCTCTTTGGATGACTTTAGTCAAGCCATGAATACAATTCTGGCTGACCAACACTAGCTGTGGGCTGAGGAGCTTGTCTTTCCATGGATGATGGCCGACATGTTCAGAAACGGACCATTATGGATAATGGACCATAATGGATCTGTTAAAGTGGGCTCTGAATGCAATTGACACTATTTTTTCTACAAGACACTCGGGAGCGGAGGACCCGACCTGTCCTGCCGGGACACATGTGATGGGTTACATGATGGACAGTTGGAGGAAATGGCAGGTCATGTGCCTTTACACTCTGTCTGTGGAGGACGTCGAAGATGTGCATATATTTAGCATGGTGGTGACCGGGTTCCTGCTGTGTGGAGTGGGCATAGCGCTGGTTTACCGGAAAATTAAGAAAGTGGAAGCGGCAATAATTGGCCCGTCCAGGCTGCCCCACATGATTGATTCGATTGGAAGGGCAGTGTCAGCTCAGTCGGCGGGTGTCAACCGCACATTGGGAACCATCTCTGGTAGGATGGCTGCACTGGAAAACCGCATTGATCGTCAGTAATGACCACATCTCCTCTCCTAATTCAGATGTATTGGAAGCCATTCTGTCTCAGACTGTGGAATCTTTCAGGCGTCTGCTAATCTGGATTTTCATTCGGCTTCCCAAAATACAGCTGCACTTCAAGGCCGCTGTGATAAAAACCTCCTGGAGAAGAACAACGCTCATGCCTCACCCCCCGGTCTTCCCCCGCCCTCAGCTTCTCCAGCTCTGACGTTGACTGTGGACAGTGGACTGTTCAGGGCTGGGCCCTTCCTCCCTCCAGAACGGACGAGCAAGGCCGTTGATGGAGCCTAAAGGCGGCCTCCGGGTGTTCTGTCTGATAACTGGACTCTTACAAATCTTGGTCGTCGTCTCTCGTCCTGTTGTTGTGTGTGATCATTGTTCATTGTGCTGATGGGTTTTTTCCTGCATTGCTGCTGCATGATTCAATGCAGCAGCAATGAAGGTTTTTCTTTCCCAAGTCTTACCTTGTGTGTGCTTTTATATGTGTTCATGTACCGGGCCGGCTTTGTGTGGTGTTGTGTGTGTCGTTTGTCGTCATGAGGCCGGTCATGGTTTGCTCAGCCCTGCTGTTGACCTAAGGCAGGACATACATCTGGAGCTGGTCCCCGGCTGCCTAAAGGCGACTTCTGCTCCTAACTGGCAATTAGGATGGGTTAATGCAGTAAGCACATTTCATTGTGCAGGGAACATGTTCCTTTGTGCATATGACAATAAAATTCTTTTGAGTCCTTGAATCCTTTGAATTATGGACATAAATGCTCATGTTGTTCAAACCTCATAATATCTACAATGTTCCTGTAATTATATTTTGTGTGATAAAATAAAATGCTACTTAAATAGCTTTCTTTATTAGTGTACAGTCTCTTCTTCGTCAACCAAGCAGCATTTTGGAGTGAAAAAGGCATGATTTGGAGGGTTTTGACATCAAGGGGTATGCACAGGGCGGTTAGACCAGATTATTTGGTCAATGCATTTTCCTGTTCATAATAACAGCCTCCATATTTTTAAGGGTGTATTTCAAAATAGGGTTAGGGTCTCTAGTTTCTTCAGATTTCAAGATTCTTTGTTGTCATTACACAGTTGTACAGTGTACATTAGCACCATGAAATTGCTCAAATTCAGTCATTATCTTGGTACATTTCAACCTGGAAGCATTAAGAAGTTACTGTATGTATTGTGGTATAGATACTGACAGACCTTTAAATCAAGAACAGTTATTTAACATGCCACTAACCTCCTCTGTCTGTTCTGCAGGGCTGCCTTGGCCCTGACCAAGCCGCTCAAGATGAACATGGTGAAAGGATCATGGGGCGGCCGCGGCAGGAGGAGTGCAGCCCACAGGACAACGCACTGGGCTTGATGCACCTCCGTCGCCTCTTCTCCGAACTCTGCCACCCCACCTCGCCACATGACCCAGAAAGAGCAGGAGGAGAAACTCTACATGATGCTGCCCGTCTTCAACAGGGTAAGACACAGTGGGCATGGAGCGGTACCCAGTGAGGTCAGAACGCAGGGTTTATCCTCAGATGAAGACTATTTCAAAGTGCTTTATGTAGTGATTTAAAACAATACATGAATGCTGTTCCCACCCAATGAAGGCTGATAGACTAAAACACACATTTATGAAGGCGATAGATGTAAATAGTTAAATACAATATGGCCATTTTACAAGAATGTCTTCAGTGATCTTTTCAGTGTGACGTTCCATTCAGTACAAGATGAAAACATGTCATGATTTCCAGCTTTTGAAGAGATTTCAGATGAGTGTTGACCCTCACCATTTCATATTGACTCTTCCTGATTTTTTTTTTTTTTGTCTGTCTGAACTGTTGTATAGATTTAAATGTAAAAAAAAGAGGCCCAAGGATTGAGCTCTGAGGAACACATTTTTCACAGATGACATGAAGTCTGTAACAGGAACTTAAACCCATTTAAAACTCATACAACCCCTGGCAAAAATTATGGAATCACCAGCCTCGGAGGATGTTCATTCAGTTGTTTAATTTTGTAAAAAAAAAGCAGATCACAGACATGACACAAAACTAAAGTCATTTCAAATGGCAACTTTCTGGCTTTAAGAAACACTATAAGAAATCAGGAAAAAAAATTGTGGCAGTCAGTAACGGTTACTTTTTTAGACTAAGCAGAGGGAAAAAAATATGAAATCACTCATTTCTGAGGAAAAAATTATGGAATCATGAAAAACATAAGAACGCTCCAACACATCACTAGTATTTTGTTGCACCACCTCTGGCTTTATAACAGCTTGCAGTCTCTGAGGCATGGACTTAATGAGTGACAAAGAGTACTCTTCATCAATCTGGCTCCAACTTTCTCTGATTGCTGTTGCCAGATCAGCTTTGCAGGTTGGAGCCTTGTCATGGACCATTTTCTTCAACTTCCACCAAAGATTTTCAATTGGATTAAGATCCGGACTATTTGCAGGCTATGACATTGACCCTATGTGTCTTTTTGCAAGGAATGTTTTCACAGTTTTTGCTCTATGGCAAGATGCATGATCATCTTGAAAAATAATTTCATCATCCCCAAACATCCTTTCAATTGATGGGATAAGAAAAGTGTCCAAAATATCAACGTAAACTTGTGCATTTATTGATGATGTAATGACAGCATCTCCCCAGTGCCTTTACCTGACATGCAGCCCCATATCATCAATGACTGTGGAAATTTACATGTTCTCTTCAGGCAGTCATCTTTATAAATCTCATTGGAACGGCACCAAACAAAAGTTCCAGCATCATCACCTTGCCCAATGCAGATTCGAGATTCATCACTGAATAGACTTTCATCCAGTCATCCACAGTCCACGATTGCTTTTCCTTAGCCCATTGTAACCTTGTTTTTTTTCTCTTTAGGTGTTAATGATGGCTTTCGTTTACCGTTTCTGTATGTAAATCCCATTTCCTTTAGGCGGTTTCTTACAGTTCGGTCACAGACGTTGACACCAGTTTCCTCCCATTCGTTCCTCATTTGTTTGTTGTGCATTTTCGATTTTTGAGACATATTGCTGTAAGTTTTCTGTCTTGACGCTTTGATGTCTTCCTTGGTCTACCAGGATGTTTGCTTTTAACAACCTTCCCATGTTGTTTGTATTTGGTCCAGAGTTTAGACACAGCTGACTGCGAACAACCAAGATCTTTTGCAACATTGCGTGATGATTTACCCTCTTTTAAGAGTTTGATAATCCTCTCCTTTTTTCAATTGACATCTCTCGTGTTGGAGCCATGATTCATGTCAGTCCACTTGGTGCAACAGCTCTCCAAGGTGTGATCAGTCCTTTTAGATGCAGACTAACGAGCAGATCTGATTTGATGCAGGTGTTAGTTTTGGGGATGAAAATTTACAGGGTGATTCCATAATTTATTCCTCAGAATTGAGTGAGTCCATATTTTTTCCCTCTGCTTGGTCTAAAAAAGTAACCGTTACTGACTGCCACAATTTTTTTTCCTGATTTCTTATAGTGTTTCTTAAAGCCAGAAAGTTGCCATTTGAAATTACTTTAGTTTTGTGTCATGTCTGTGATCTGCTTTTTTTTCTACAAAATTAAACAACTGAATGAACATCCTCTGAGACCGGTGATTCCATAATTTTTGCCAGGGGTTGTACAAGCAACTGATCATCAAATACTTGATCCTCCTGTTAAAACAGTAGAAAAAAATTAATAATGAAATAAAAAGCTTTTTTTATTGCTTTAGAGATGCATGAAAAGGTCATTATTTGATACAGCAGACTTCAAACACTGGTGTGACTAAAATAAGGTTTTTATTCATCAAAGTAGGTTCAGTTAAAGACTCTGGTTGTTATGGTGACACAGTTGGCGTTTGAGTTTTTTTTTTTTGCGTTTTTCAGGCTTATTTTGCTGCTGCAGCTCTGGATTGTTGCCCTCAAACTGGAGTGCCTTCCTAAAGGGTCTCTTGACGTTTAACTGCGTAACCAGTGCTGGTTGTGAGTGGCTAACTCATGGAATAGAGCTGATGCACTAATAATTATGTTTACTGTATCTGGTCAGAGCACCCCATGTGAGAATGGCTTAATTAATTACTACCATTGTCCACATTAGCCACTAACTGTTAGCATGTCCGCCACACTGAATACTGTGAGCAACGCCATTGTGCTCTTACGTGGAGTAACCGGAAGTGGAAGGTGCTGATGTGAGATGTAGGAACAGGTGTCAGACAGGCGCTGCATTCAGGTAAGCACAGGATATTTGTGAATCATAATATTTTAAGCTGCGTGCTGTTCTTTACATAAATGTTAAAATGCTTGGAAGACCCTAATTATTAGCTATAACCATAAACACATCAGATGGAGTGCATCTAAATGTAGTCAATACATTCACATATCTTGATAGTGAAAATGGCACCACAAAAAAAGATGTGAAACATTGAATAGCCAAAGCGCAAGCAGCCTAAAATCAACTGGCTGTTGTTTGGAAATTGACATTGCTGGATGATATTGAGCGCAGCTTCTTTGGTGCCGCTGTTGAGTCAGTTTTATGATATGGCACAGTGGTGTGGATGCTAAGAGTTCGGAATCAAAGCTGGATGGGACATACACCCACTCAGTGGGTGTATGTCCCACTCACTCTCACACCACACACACACACACACACACACACACACACACACACACACACACACACACACACACACACACACACACACACACACACACACACACACACACACACACACACACACACACATTAGTTGACAAACCACTACACAAACAAACAATTATATCGAAAATTCACAGCCATGTCAGCTATAATCCATCAAAGGCGCCTGCACTTTGCTGGACAATGCTTGTGTTTTAGCCAAGACCTAACTAACGACGTTTTGCTGTGTACACCTTGATGTGGTCGGTCAGCAGCAACATATATTGATCAGCTATGCTCACGCAGTGGATGTCTCCCTGTTGACCTCCCGTATTTGGTACATGGCTGCACTCACGACTAGTCGTGTATTTGACTCTGAATGAAGCTTCAGGGTTCTCACCAGCATTATAGTTATAATAAAAATACACTGCAGTTGGGCTGTTACATTGTTTTTGAGGGTGTATAATGGGAAAATAATCATTTCTCTACGTTGATTGTGAACCCGCTGGCTCTGATCTAGAAGCAGCGCGTCCACAATTTATTTATCAACCTATATCAAAGCCATTTAAAGATGTCATTTGTGACTCACCTTTTCTGCTGATTAAAGCTGCTAAATGGGACACTTTTTCTGTGAGAATCCTTCACAGTTCACAGGGAACGTTTTTTTCATTCGTCATTAATGTGTCTTTTTGTGGGGCAGCCAACAACGTGGGCGGATCTCTGCCGTGGAACGGAACATTAATATCTCCCGCTTTTCTGGTTCCTTAACTGAAGGTGGTGTCCCTCATGAAAATAATAATCAGAATAATAATGATAATAATATCATCCACTCCATGTGTGTATGTGTTGTGGGATTTGCTGCGGCTCTCTGCCAAGTAAAGGTGGAAAGACAGATCATTCTGCAATCAATAACTTCAAAGCGAATTGCCATTTTAAATCAAATGACACCTCTTTCCAAACGTTATAAAACAGATGCATACTACAACCGATCAAAACTGTTTTTCCCCAAAATGAGATGTCCTTCGTTCCGTCGGGAAGAACTTATCCCGTGTCACAGTCTCACCACTCCAGTCTGAGCACAGCTGTGCAGCAGGCGCAAGTATTGTAGGGGAGATCGGGGCCAAAGAAACTTTTACATTTATATCTTTGAAACACTATTGCCTGCATTTTTAGGGCCAAATTTTAAGTAAAGCCATAGTTTTTGTTTTTTTTTTATCTTTGTTACAGCCTTAACTTTAAAGCCAGAAGAAACGAGGCAACAGGCCAAAACATGGAAAAGTGTAGAAATGTGTGTCACTGCACAGAAGCTAATTTACACCGCAGTTTACTATAGAAAATCCTTATTTTTTTTTAACTTCAAGATTAATTTCTGATTACTCTACATTTTGAATTTAAAAAACACCAAAGAAGGTTCTTTATAAGCCCATAAAGCAAAAGCCTCAGTGGGCTCGAAGCCTAAGCAGTCCCCGAACCCCCGCCTTCTTAAGGTGATTTCTTTCATCCCACTACGATGAGAAAAAATCATGCTGAGAACCCTGAGCTCCACTAATGAGCGAGGAACAGGCAGAAAATGCCAAACTGTATGATGTGGTTGCATCTTTCTGGACACACCTGTTCAAGTTATCTGGTTAAAATTCCAGAAAACAATCCATCAAAATGTCAGTATTTTCCCTTAATGCGTTGTGTGTGTTTTAGGTGTTTGGCAATGCTCCACCCAGCAGCATGATGGAGAAGTTTTCAGACCTTCTGCAGTTCACCACCCAGGTGTCTCGACTCATGGTGACGGAGATCAGGAGGCGAGCCTCCAACAAATCCACAGGTGAGTCCTCGAGGAAATAAATTTAGACCTTTAAAGGTGTGATGGGTGCACGTACTGTATATAAAATAAAATAATTTTATTTTTTTAAGTGTTATTGGAAGGACACACACAAAAAAACTTCCAAGATGAACTGTAAAATTCTGATTGTTCTCTGCCATTCCTTCTCTGAGTCGGTGTTCAGGTCAAAGTGCACAGCTGGACGTATGTGTTTGTGTGTCTCATGGTTAATAACGTCATCATAACCAGGTGTCCACATAACCGGTGCTCTGGGGCTCATGCTAAAAATAAATAATGCACAGCATAAAACTCAGAGGGAAAGGCTTTTCCTGCAGTCTGGCACCTTCACCTTTCTCCTGACAACTTCCCTCCATGTTTTTGCTGTACGTCACTTATTTTTAGTACGCATAAGCAACTTTTATGTGCACTGGGGGGGGGGGGGTGAAGCAGCCACACTTTGAGAGTGTAAAAACTGAAAATATCACCAGAAATATTGAAAAAAAAAAACAAAAAACAACTGCAGGAACTGAGCTTGGAAAAAAAAAAGCTAAATATGTTAACATTTTCAATTATGGCAGTGTCACGTATGGTACACGTGCGCTCGCACCCCTCACTCACCTCACACTCTCACAAACTGCGCACGCACTCACGAACTTCACACACCTTACATGTGCTCACACAGGCTCACACTACTCGCACACACAAACACTACCCGCAAGTGCAAATCGCTCAAACGCAAAAAACGCCACACTTGCGATCACACACCACACACGCACTCAGGAACCTCACACAACTCGCACTCACGCACACAGCTTACTCACCTCTGACGCACATCTTTTACATGCACGCACGCTCACACCTGCTCATACATACACTCTCTCTCTCACTCACACACCCACATGCACAGCATCCAAGATGATTTGTTTGTTACATAAGCGATCATTGTTGCTGCTGCCATCTGCCCACTGCAGCGAGCTGTCACTTTCTTTTTCACGAGCTGCACATTTGTGTTTTGCTGGTCCAGAGGCAGCCAGTCGAGCCATAGTCCAGTTCCTGGAGGTCAACCAGAGCGAGGAAGCGAGTCGTGGCTGGATGCTTCTCACCACCATCAACCTGTTGGCCTCGTCCGGACAGGTTGGGAGCGTCAGACTCACAGTGTTTCTGTCTGTGTTCTTGTTCTGAGCAGCTTCCTTCACTGTGGTTTTGAAGTAAAATGAAATCAGGGGAAACGACTCAAAGGTTTCTCAGTGTTCTGTCTCTCTTTGACCCCATTACATTGTTATCTTTGATCTGTCAGCAGAAATACATCAGCGAGAAAGAAAAAA